>NC_143514.1:34885045-35039723 GCF_031878675.1 Megascapheus bottae | reverse complement strand
GAGTGCAAACTCGTTCAACCACTATGGAAAGCAGTGTGGCAGTGCCTCAAAAGGCTAAACATAGAACTCCCCTATGACCCAGCAATTCCACTACTTGGCATTTACCCAACCATCCAGAAACAAGGACATACTAAACCCACTAGCACAACAATGTTCATTGAAGCACTATTCACCATAGCAAAGATATGGAACCAACCTAAATGTCCCTCAGTTGATGAGTGGATCAACAAGTTGTGGTATTTGTACACAATGGAATTCTATGCTGCTGTCAGAAAGAATGACATCGCCCCATTTGTTAGGAAATGGAAAGACTTAGAAAAAAATCATATTAAGTGAAGTAAGCCAGACTCAAAGGAACTTAGGCTCAATGGTGTCCCTCATTCGTCATAATCAGTAGAAACCTTGGGCTCTACTAGCAGAGATTTGCAATAGAGCAAAATCTTGATACATAAGGCCATATAATGTGAAGCTAATTGAAAGGACCTCCAGGATATTGAAACAAAAGCCATATAATGAATGCTTGTTGTCCTTAATGTACTATGTTGTCTCTCATCTTCTTTGCTGGCCTTGGTTATCTCATATTGGTATAGTATCTCACTTTGTTATCTGATATATTGAATTTATTTGTATTTGGATATTTGAAATTTGATAGGGAAGCGGAGAAAACCAAGACGGGTGGGGAGTGTGGGGGGGGGAGGGAAATGGATACCAAGACATGTGAAAGAGTATCAATGTATGTGAATTAATGCACCTTCTATCTGGCAAATATCATGTAACCCTTTTACTAATTACAATAAAAAAATTAATTAAAAAAAAGTAAATATGGTCATCAGACACATAAAGAAATGCTCAACATCTCTGGACATAAGGGAGATTTAAATAAAAACAATAATCCAATCTCCCTTACCCCAGTTAGAATGTTCATTATCAAGAAAACATAAGAACAAACTCTGGAACGATTTAATCAAAGGGAACCATAATGCTCTGTTGGTGCACATGTAAGCTTGCTTAACGACTCTGGAAAGCAGTGTGGAAATTCTTAAAAATTGTTAAGCATAGAACTACCCTATGATCCAGCAATTTCACCACTGCCCATTTATTTGAATATTACAAACCAGGAAACAAATCCAGCAGATTTTTGCAGCACTCTTCACTATAGCCAGGGTTTGGAATCAGACCAGATGCTCTTCAGTGATGACTGGATTGAAAAGTGTGGTATCTAAACACAACGGAATTTTACTATATCATTTGTAAAGATAAATTTGGAAAAAAATTATGTCAAGAGAAGTGAAGCCCAGAGAGACAAAGGACCCATGATTTCCCTTATATGTGGAAGCTTACAAACTCCTAAGTAAATACACTGGGTGATATGCAAGTGTATATGAATGTATTGGCTGCAATGTGAGATCTTAAAAAATGTGCCTGCTTACAAACCTAACCTCAAAATTCAGCAAGCTAAAATACACCAAAATTCAGCAAGCCAGTACTCAAAAGAAATGGCATGGGGTCAAAGGGGAAAGGGGAAGATAAATGAAAAGGAGAAAAGGGAGAAATTCATACCAAAATCCAATGTATATCCTACAAAATTAAGCAAAGTGAAAGAAAAGTGGGGTGGGGAGGACCAGGTGACAATTTTGAAAGGGGTTACCTTGATCAGCATATATCTTATTCATAGACTGCTTTGTTAAAGAGCAACTACTTTGTCTAACTAATGATACTAAAAATCTTTAAAATAACACTTGTTTTAAAGCTTTAGACAGCACACGGAATTACTATTTACTGTAAAACTCATATCTCAGATATTCTGGATTTTTCTTCTTGAATCAATCTCAAATGTTTTGATTTCTGATACTGAAGTATCTTTTTGTGATTCATTTTTCAAATTCTTCAGTTTATTGCTTTGAACCATTTTATTCATCATACTCAAATTTAATATCTCCATTGAATGTTGAACCAAAATTTTCACTGGATTTCCTTATAGTTGACAAGGAAATTTGTCTGGGTTACGCAGTTTTCATGACTTTGATAAAGTACTTTTGAAAACAACTTAGAAGAAAAATGTATTGAAGGTTCCTTGTTTCAGAGGTTTTAGTCAGTGGGTGCTTGATTCCAATGTTTCTAAGCCCAAGCTTGGTGAGATAGGTCACCATGATGAAAAGGACATGATAAGGCATAATGGTTCCTTTATAACATGAAGAAGACTGATGTAGGGAAAGAAAAAGAAGATCAGTTTTTCAGATATTTTTTCTTGACTTTTCTCCATTCATGTCTTATCTCCAACTAGGAAATTTCAACGAGAACTCACTAATGGATTGAGTCATTCACAAGTGATCAGCCAATCATGTCTTAATAGTGCCAAGAGGTTTTTTCTTTATTTTACTGTGATTATACGAAATGAAGCCTTTTTGAACTACTTTGAAAAAATCATTTTTGTAGCATTAATATAAACAAAATACATCAATATTGGTATGGCATATATTATGTCTCTCTACATTTAATGATAAAACATTTCTTCAGTCAAGCTAAGGGAAGATTAAATTATTATTCTTATTTTTTCAAAAGAGGGCATCAAATTTCTTAAGCCTACAGGGGTCAAAAAACTTGAATCTTGATACATTGTAAGAGACTATATAAAGGTTATAATGTAAGCAAAGGTATCAAAATGTAAAATTTTAATTAAGAATACTATGAGAATGCAGGTATTTGTTCAAAGTCATTAAATTCCATGTAAATAATTGGTATAACCCTTCAGAACTTTTATTGGCTTGACAAACAAATCTGTAATTAAATATACAGAGCAGTAGTGATAATAAAGAAGAATGGGAATGAAGAGCTATTTTAAGAGTCAAGTAGAGTTATGATGTGATCTGTAAACATACATGAAAGATAAATGTATATGTAATATTATTAATCACTAAAGTCATTAATGTGATAGTGACAATAAGGATCAATTAAAATGTTATGAATAATCTGATGTTCCATTAGGATAGTAACACTGAGTTTTAAGGAAACCATTTTGGCAGAGGGATCTATCATGAGTATATATTGACAGAGGTAAGAAAAGGTGGTAATTCATAATATACCATAATTATTGTAGTGTCCTAGATATTCCACATGACAAGCTTATTAGCTACAAATGTTTCTAGCAACGTGAGATCACTTGGGATCACAAAAGTAGCAACTCTGCTTTATTACTACTGCTTCAGTATCCTATCTTTCCTGACCCATTTTCCCAGTTAGAAATCTTCTCATTCAAATGGTAAATTGCCAGGAATATTATTCACAAACAATATTTATAACCATGAAAAAATTGGCAAGATATATGTTTCATTTTCTTAAAGTGTAAAGTTAATTATGTAGTCTTTTTCATGGAGAGGTGTCTCAAATAGTTGGTTCTAAAGGATCCCTAAAATTGCAATGATATTATAGGTCCCCCAAATCATTTAGGTTTTATATTTTATAATCTGATGCATGAGTTTCTTACTATGGCAGGTGGAATAGATTTTTTTCATCCTCACACTAGTTAATTAACAAAATATTATCAATATTTTGGGATATTTCATATACTATAGAAATGTTCATTCGGTCTTCTGCATGATAAAGAGTATAAACATACGGTCCAGAAAATGAATGTCTGTTTGTCACGTGACTAGATCCCACTGATTCTTTCACATGAATTGCTCCAGATTCTTATATCAGGTTGAAAAGGCATATTTGACTGATCACTGTTTCTAATGCTTGCTATGAAGCTTATTGATCTGGCAGGAGTATTCTCATAAATTCATAAATTGTCATTGTCCATTATTATTTACTTTATAGATTCACTCTTGTACATTAAAGAGAACAAAGCAAACAGTTATAAAAAGGCAGAAAGTAAAGGTAACAGTAGTCCCAAATATACAATTCAACTAGTGGTTGAAAAATGCTAGACTGGGTGAATTAAACAGGAATATAAATATGACTGTGGTAATAATCATTCTCCTGTGATGTCTGACTTAGGGTATGTGTAGTTAGTTTTAGGAATATCCCTTGCAAATTTTTCTCCATAGCAGCTCATATTTCATAGGATAGATTCTTTGTAAATACATTGTTACTGTAGGTCAAGGATTATTGCTCCTTTACTTCAAATAGTCCTTATATTCACTGTGGTCTTGTTCTAGAAATAAATTCTAGGACTAGTTTTCTTATTACTTTTGTTTCAAAATTTGATAAGAATTCGAATACATTAATTTTCTTTGGTATCGAAGAAGAAGAAATTGGGAAATGTCAATTTTGGACATACCATTAAATGAGGTATTTCTAGTAACTGAGGCCTACTTACACTAGAAATTGGTACGAAGTATATTTTTACATATATATGATTAAGTATTATTATTGTTATTATTACTATTATTATTATTGTGTGCATGTATGTGTTGGGGTCATTGGACTTCAATACAGCCTGGGAGCTGTCCCTGAACCCTTCAGCTCAAGGCTACCATCCTACCCTTGAGCCATGCCCCACTTCCCATTTTCTAGAGGTTAATTGGAGATAAGAGTCTCGGGTCCTTTTGTGCCCAGGCTGGATTTGAACTTTGATCCTCAGATCTCATCCTCCCAAGTAGCTAGGATTACAGACATGAGCCACAACTCTGGCTCTGATCAAGTACTACTTTTAATTTTCTGCAATTACTGCTTAACAGATCTGATCAGTGGTCATTATTTCTAATACTTTTGGCCTCTTGTTCTTGAAGGGTCCTTTGTTCATTGATGCTTCCAGAATAAAAGCTTTGAGATACACTGATGCAGGGTTTTATGAGTGAAAGTTGCTTGTCATTTGCCACACAAAATATATTGGAGTTAGCTCCTGTTACAAATTCACTATAAGTAACTATTCTGGGACAATGAGATTGTCTGCTATAAGCTATAACATGTACTAGCTATCACTTTTTAACATCTAAATTGTCTCTGTACACCCACATTGTTCATGCTGCTCCCAGAATGTCCTTTTCAAAATAAAAAGCTGCCAAAGTCATTTTCTTGTTGAATTTTCTGGTAAAATACTGTGGTTAAAATGTATGGTTAAATATCACAAAATATCCTCTCATTCATTTCAGGATGTTCAAATAGGCAGTTCCTTGTCATTAGAGCCCACTTCCATCTATCCTGTTTTAGTCTAATCATAAATTCCGTAAAGATGCTGGTGCATACCTTTTCTGCTGGGATTTTTGTTTTCCTTTAAGCAATGGGATTGTCATGGTAAACTAAAAATTTGATGGATCCCATAAAACACAAAATGATTGAAGTGTTTCAACAAAATTGGATGATAAGAAAGCCTATTTATCCCATTTGTAGTCTTCCATATCCTGTGCTCGGTAAATATACACACAGACAAAGATTTCTCTTCCTCCATTTGACGTAAGTTTGATTTAAGAGCTCTGTGAAGTATGCTAGAGGGACTTCTTCCTTTCTGCCCTCTCTCCTGTGTGAAAACGCAGTAACATGACACTGTCTGTAAGCCGAGAAGAAGGCACTGTCAGAAGTCAGAAGTCAACTAGTCCTGCCTGATGGTCTTAGATTTCACATTTTCCAGAGCTATGAAAAATGTAATTCTGTTTTTTGTTTTGTTTTTATTTTTATTTTGCCAGTCTTGGAGTTTGAACTTAGGGCCTGAGCACTGTCTTTGGGCTTTCTCAAGGCTAGAGAATTTCCTATGACTTGAGCCGAGCACTAATTCCAGCTGTTTGTATGTGAATGTGGCACCTAAGAATTGAACTCAAGGCTTTGTACATACTAGGCAAACACTCTACACAAGGCTACACTCCCAGCCCTAATTCTGGTTTTTCATTTTTTTTTAATTTTTCAGTTGTATTTTATTGGGACTACAGTTATATTCATCAGGTAGTTGGTACATTACTTTTTTATGATTTCCCATCCATGGCGGTTTTCTTTCTTTTTTTTTAAATAATTTTTTATTGTGATTAATAGAAGGGTTACATTATATAGATAGAAGGTACATAACTTCACAAACATTGCTATCCTTTCTTATGACATGGTCCCCATTTCCCCCCCCCATCCAATTTCAAATAACCAATTAAGCACATATAGGGACCGGGAGTTTGGCCTAGTGGTAGAGTGCTTGCCTAGCATGCACAATGACCCAGGTTCGATTCCTCAGTACCACATACATAGAAAAAAGCTGGAAGTGGCGCTGAGGCTCAAGTGGTAGAGCTCTAACCATGAGAAAGTCCAAGGACAGTGCTCAGTCCCTGAGCTCAAGCACAGGACTGGCAAAAAAAAAAGAAAAAAAAAGTAATCTCCAATTAAGCACATATATAATATATCAGATAACAAGGTGAAATATTGTAACAATATGAGATAACCAAGGGATGGTAAAAGAGATGAGAGATAACATAGTACACTAAGGACAACAGTCACTCATTATATGGCTTTTGTTTCCTTCTCCTGGAGATCCTTACATTTAGTGTCATACTCTTTGGCCTAATGTCTCTCGATTTTGTTCAATTTTTTAAACTTGTTTATTTCCAACATATTAGCTTGTGATTTTTGCCATTACAGTGGATAACCATTGTCCTTTTTCTCAACATTTTGTTGTTCCCCTTCCTTTCCCTAATTCAAATACACACACACACACACACACACACACACACACACACACACACACACTCCTTTTGAAGTTCATAATTCATGAAAATGGCTCACAGAACATGGAACAGTTTTATACTTATAGAAATACAATTTAATTGTTAAGGATAAAAGTCAAAAACAATATTTCATTTCTCATTTTTTGCCACTTATGATTAATGTCATGAGGTTAATGTATTTGACTTTATTATCTGGTATACTGTATATGCTTTTATTTGTTTATTTAAAATAGCAAAGATAAAGGTGAAAATAAGATGGTTGGTAGAGGATGAGGGGAGGAAGGGGGACAAAACATGAGAAGGGATATCAAAGTTGGACAAATTAATGTACCCATTACCTGACAAATGTAACTGTAATTCCTCCATACATTATCCCGACAATAAAATAAAATTTTTAAAAAGTCAAAAACAATCAAATAAAAGATTCTCAGTTGAAAAGAATCCTTGTTCTTTACATTTGTCACTCTCCTAACCTATCAGCAGATATCAGCAACCAGAAATATAAAACCAATTAGATGCCACTCTTTGGTTGCTCTTCTCTGCAAGAGGCCAAACTGGTATTAAGCATTTCAAAGAAAATGACCTAGTTGATTTTTTCCATAATCCAGCCCAATCTAGAGACAAAATCACAGACTCCAACACAATACAGGGAACTGACTAGGAAATAGTAAGTTCGCATAATACCTTCAAAATTTCCAAAATTTTCAAAGGTTTATGCACTGTGCCCCAGAAATCTTGGTAAAAGCCCAAATTAGTCACTAAACAATAAATTTGTGTAATACAGACTACATTCCTAGGAGGCAAATTGTTCACAATCAACTCTGTAACTTCTGATGAAAATAAGAAAGCACTGGCCACTTTAAGATGGAAACAAAGTTTTTAATATTATTATTGGATTGATATAACTATTAAAATATTTTAATCTGAGAGTCAAAAACTTACTTTTATCACTTCCGAGGCAATCTTTTTTCTGCTTTCCATTTGTCTCTAAGATTGCATGCAATTTTCATGTAACGTTTAATGATTAATGGGACAGGAAGTTTGCCCTAGTGTTACAGTGCTTGCATAGCATGCACAAATAGCCAATTCCTCGGTATCACATACATAGGAAAAAGCTGGAAGAGCTGGGCACCGTGGCTCGTGTCTATAATCGTGCACTCAGTAGGCTGAGATCTGAGGATCATGGTTCAAAGCCAGCTTGAACACAGAAGAGCCTGAGACTCTTATCGCGAATTAAAATCTAGAAAACAGGAAGTGGGGCTTGGCTCGCTCAAGGGTGTGGATATAGCCTTGAGCCGAAGAGCTCCGGGACAGGCCAAGTTCATGTCCCATGATCACCAAAAAAAGAAAGAAAAAAGCTGGAAGATGTGCTGTGGCTCAAGCGGTAGAGCTCTAGCCTTGAGAAAAGACCAAGGATTTACTAATTATTATTAATCAATTATTAACTATAAAATGCTTTGTTGATTTTTTTCCTATCCTGGACTTGTACTCTGGTTCTGGGCATTGTCTCTGAGATTCTTTTGCTCAAGACTAGCATACTACCACAGGAGACATAGCCCTACTTCCATCTTTTTTATCTGTGACTAATTGAAGATAAGAGTCTCATGGACTTTGCTGAATGGAATGACTTCAAACCACAGTCCTCAGATCTTTTGTGTAGCTATGATTACAGGCATGAGCCACCGGTGTTCTGCAGAGAAATGGGTTTTGTGCAAAATAACTTAAGAATATTTTGTTTCTACACAAATTTAAGGAAATATATAGCATATTGAACTGTATAATCTTAGGTATCAACCTGTTGTGTGGTTTAGTTCATTGCCAAAATAATTGTCTCTCTAAAGAATCATTGCATTTTATTACTATAAAATGATGTACTATAAGTGTCTAACATAATTCCAAAATCACCATTATGTATTTTGATTCTTCAGTCACATATCTTCCAAAGGTCAACACAGTTGCAGGTACAGTGCAGTCTGAAGTGTATATTTTCCAGGGAACACAAACTCTATGATATGGGACACAAAGCTTAAACTAACAAAAACTTTATTCCTTACGTCTTTATTAGCAATTTGCTTGCTGTATTAGGATATTAAATATAATGCAGAAACATTGGATTCACCCATCTTAATTTTAGCTACTCATTCTTTGCAATGGATCTCAGGATACCTAACTCTTCTTAGCAATTTTTTTCCAGTCTTAAAACTTCACAGAATCCTCAGTGGTTAGGCAAAAGGAGAAATAAACTAAACAGAAGAGAAGGTGATAATAGTAGGAATGAAACATCAAATTTGTTTTGTTAAAAATATAATTTTATAAGCATCTTCTCATCTACTGAAAGAACGCAGGCCCTTTACATTCCTAACGTTATCATCTTAAAATATTCCCCTCATTTGATATTCTCCACCATACCAAATTATGCTACATAAATGGATCTTAACTTTCAAAGTATTAACAAGGGATATTCTGGGACTAAATGTTTCCATCAAAAGTACGTGATTCTTGCTGGCACTCAAGACTCATACTTCAAGAAATGGATTTGTTCTTACAATTAAACATAAGCAATTGAGAGTTAAGCAGATTTCTATTGCCTCTTACCAGCTAAATTCCAGTGGGGGTAATGTACGGAGAGACTTAACCTTTAAAATTGTGGCTTTCTGCCATACTCACATTAAAGCATCCATGATGCTAAGGCTGGGCATGCACGATAATGAGAATTTAAAATTCCAAACTAAATATACTGGGGAAATTTTTGCAGAACTTAATTAGCCATATGCAGCCTAAAGCACTCAGCTTTCAGGAGCAGGGTGCGCATACACAGTTACTGTGAAGAGGGAGAATGATAGGCTGGAGTATAAATGCTTGGGTAGTTTAAGTGGTATGATTTTACTATCAGTGTTTAAACACTCTTGTCTACACCCACCTAACCTTGCCCTATCAGATACCAAATATTTCTAAACATTTTTTCTACCCCAGATGCCCAATACTTTATTTCCCTTTGCTCTTTTCTGCCCGTTTTCTTACTGGTATTTAGCTCCCACTTCAGTTGGTACCTTCTATATTTTTCAGATATAATCACATCGTTTTTTGTTCAATACACCTAGACATTTTAGATATGCTAATCTAAACAGCATTGAGATTTCATCTAACTCCAAGTAAGTAGGAGATCTTTAAGAGTACTACATTGAATCATTGAATGCTGGTGAGAATATGTGAAAACACACATGCACAACACATACACAATCTTGTTGGGAAAATAATCTAGTACATCCATTACTGAAATTATTAGATGGAACTTTGCATCTCTTTAAAAACAAACACTGAAATATTTTCTAAAGAAGCAAAAACAACCACTTACTCACTGTTCTTTTGTTCTACCAGTTCTAATCCACCAGAGGAAATGATTTAACATTTTAACATATAAGCTATATTCTAATCCTCCATTGTAAAATTAATTGTAATTAAAATACCCAAGTAACAATACATCTTGTTAACCTAGAAGTCATGAAAGCTGAAGCACACAATCTAGGTGGAATCATTACAGCTGAGTTTAGGAGTGACTATGGCAAAGCTTGATGGGACAATTATATTAGTGAGAAAAAGCATTGCTGAAGTTCTGAACACTGGGCCAGTCTTCTGTTCTGGTACAGTCAAAGTGTTCATAAACTTTTCAAAAATTGTAATTAATAGAGGGGTTACAGTTATATTTGCCATATAGAAGGAGCATTACTTTACAAATTGATACCCCTTCTCATGTTTTTGTCCCCATACATTCCCCTCATCTTATGTTCCCCCATTCCCTTTCCTATTTCAAATAAACAAGTGGACATACAATATACCAGATAACAAGGTAAGATAGTGTAACAATATGAGAAAACTAAGGGACAACAAAAGAGATGAGAAATAACATAGTACATTAAGAATAACAATCATGCATTATATGGCTCTTGTTTCTATATCCTGGAGGTCCTTACCTTTAGCCTCATCCTATATGGCCTTATGTATCTAGGTTTTGCTCTATTATAAATCTCTGCTAGGAGTCCAAGGTTTGCTCTAATTATGACAAATGAAGGAAACATTGAGCCTATGTTCCTTTGGGTCTGGCTTGCTTCACTTAATATGATTTTTTTTCTAAGTCTGTCCATTTCCTTACAAATGGGGCAATGCTGTTTTTTTCTGATGGCAGCAGGGAATTCCATTGTGTATAAATACCACATCTTGTTGATCCAATCATCAACTGAGGGGCATTTGGGTTGGTTCCATATCTTTGCTATGGTAAATAGTGCTGCAATGAACATTGCTGTGCTAGTGGGTTTAATATGTTCTTGTTTCTGGAAGATTGGGTAGATGCCAAGTAGTGGAACTGCTGGGTATAGGAGAGCTCTAGTTTTAGTCTTTTGAGGAACTGCCGTATTGCTTTTCATAGTGGTTGAACAAGTTTACACTTCCACCAACAGTGTAGCAATGATCCCTCCTGGCCACTTCCCCTCCAGCATCTGTTGTTATTAGATACCTTGATCATGGCCATGCTAACTGGAATGAGGTGGAATCCCAGAGTTGTTTTGATTTGCATTTCTTTTATGGCCAGAGATGTCAATTGAGCAGTTCTTTATGTGTCTATAGGCCATTCTTATTTCTTCCTCAGAGAAGACTATCTTTAAGTCTTTGGCCCATCTTTTAATGGGATAGTTGTTTCTTTGAAGATTAGTTTTGGAATGATTCAGGTTTTTTTAGGTGATGATATATTTTAGATATGAGGCCTTTGTTGTATGGTTAGTGAAGATCTTCTCTCACTCTCTAGGTTTTCTAGTTAGTTTACTAGCTATGTCCTTTGCCATACAGAAGCTCTGCAGTTTAATGCAGTCCCACTTATCCAGCCTTTCTCTGATTTGTTGTGTTTCTTGGTCCTTATTAAGAAAGTTTCGACTTGTGCCAAGGAGACCTAGTATATCTCCTATTCCTTCTGAAAAAGTTTTCAGTGCATCTGCTTTAACCTTGAGGTCTTTGATCAGTTAATCATTGTGCACTGTGACAAAGAAGGATCCAACTTTAATTTTCTGCAGGTGCTTAAACAATTTTGCCAGCACTACTAGTTGAGGAGGCTGTCTTTCTTCCATTCTATTTTTTTGGCTTTCTCTTGAAAGACTAGGTGGCCATAGGTCTATGGGTTGATTTCTGGGTCTTCAGTTCTATTTCATTGTTCATCAGGCCTGTTATTGTGCCAGTGCCAAGCTGTATTGATTGCTGTAGCTTTGTAATAGAGTCTAAAGTTTGGTAATGAAATTCCTCCTGCGCTGTTTTTTCTGCTAAGAATTATTTTTGCTATATGGGGTCTTTTATTATTCCATATAAAATTTTGGATTGCCTTTTCTATTTCCTTAAAGAGTGACATTGGGATATTGATGGATTTTGCATTGAATTTGTAGATAGTCCTTGGTAAGTTTGCCATTTTCATGATGTTAATTCTTCCAATCCAAGAGCATAGGAGGTTTTACCCATTTCCTCAGTTCTGCTTTAATTTCCTTTTTCAGGATTTGAAAGTTTTCATCAAAAATTTCTTTTACATTCTTAGTTAATACCTAGATAGTTTATTTTCTTTGAGGCTATTGCATCTTGGGGGACATCAATATGTTGGTTAAGGCCACCATTTGAATAGTGATACTTGAAATGATTAATTCTGTTTGATCTTCTGATTTTTCTAGCCTTTTTTGTGATTAAATTACTCTATTATTTCCATTTACAAGTATTATTGTGGGTCCTTTTAAAATAAGTGATTCTATTATTTCACTTGCAAGGAGTCAAGTAGTAACTGATGGGTGAATGATATAAAAATGCTCGTTTTTCTACAGCACAGATGATTTTTGTGTTGTGGAGTAAAGATTAACAATAGGAAAAAGGGATTGTACTGAGAAAGTACATTTAAAGAAAAAAATAAACTATAAAAAGATTAACAGAGGGTGGGAGTTTGGCCTAGTGGTAGAGTGCTTGCCTGGCATGCAGGAAGACCTGGGTTCGATTCCTCGGTACCACATATATAGAAAAAAGCTGGAAATGGTGCTGATGCTCGAGTGGTAGAGCTCTAGCCTTGAGAAAGTCCAAGACAGTGCTCAGGACCTGAACTCAAGCCCAGGACTGGCAAAGAAAAAGATTAACAGAATTATAACACATAGATATGTAATAATTCTGAAATTTCTGTTATACATAGATTCTTGTTGTCCACAGATTCAGACAATTTCTCTTTTTTTATTCATTTGTTTACTGGTACTATGCTTTAAACTCAAGGCCTAATGTTTCTACTTAGCTTTATGCTCAAAGCTAGCATCCTACTATTTAAAACAGACTTCCATAATGGCATTTTATTGGTAAATTGTTGACTGAATCTTGAGAATTTATTTCTGCTTCCTGGATTCCAATGATAATGCTTCAGAGTGCAGGCTCTTAAGTAGCTAGAATTGCAAGCATGAGCCACCAGCACCTTAACTATAAAATTGTTCAAAATTGGGCTGTAGACTAAAAGTTTATTTTTTTCTACTTTTCTGAGATTCCTCTGCTATATAGCATTTGTAAGAACGCCAAACTCAAGCTACTGTAGAGCTATTCTTTATGCTGACTCAAATTTCCTGTGAATATTAGTGTCCTAACAATGCATCATGGCTTAATATTCAGTGCAGTCATGTTAATATTTTGATAGCATTCTTTAGCAACAGCCATGATTAAACAATAGGAGCTATGCTGCAAATTATTTGTATAATTAATCCAGGCCTAAAAAATGCCTCGGTATGTAGGTTACCTATTGCCTAATTTTGTCTTCTTTAATTATAATGAGTTTCAAACCTCACTTTTGCTTTCTTTAGATGTTCTATCTTGGCATACATTAACATGGAAATTGTGGAGCAATATTTTAATCTTGTAGTGTGGTAGCACAGGTAGCATCAATAGAGTATATGATTTATCAGACATTGAATTAAATTGAATAGCCTGTAAGAACCAAAATTCATTGAAATGTTTAAGTGCTAAGCATCAGGCGATGGCATCCACATTCCAACTTTAATCAACAAAGATCTACTCAAAAAACAAACACTATAATGTAATACATTTCAGTAACTTCATGAAACAAATTTATATAATTTGATATTTACAATAAATAGTTGGATATTTATATTTTGTTTACCTCTAGCACATATGATGTTTTATAGTCTTCGTTACCGCTTAGAATGAAGATAGGTAATACCAAAACCCAAGTTAAATAAAACATCAGTAAGATACACTACTTTAATGTGTTCAGTCTCTGCCCTAAGCTATCAACAGGAACTTCTTAGAGTTTATTAATACTGTTCTTTATTATAGTGAATTTCTGTGCTAAACTATTTGTGACATAGCTATTTGCATTATTAGTGTGAAGTGGAATTCTGCTTCTGGGTAAGATTAACCTCTGAAACTATATCTAAATAAAGAATATGACATTTCCAGAGGGAATGGGATCCATCCAATCCACTAAGGACCTGAATTAGACGGAAGGTAGAGTAAGGAGAATTTGTTCTTTGTGACTATTTCTGGATAAGACATTCTTCTTCTAGGATCATATACTTTCAGTATCTATGTTTCCCAAGCTTTTGAAGTAGAATTGCAACAAATATTCTCCTGGGACTCCAGAATACAGACAGAAGAATATTAGTCTTCTCATTCTCTAATTCCTCTCGGTCTCTGTCTCTCTTTCTGTCTGTGTCTCTGTTTCTGTCTCTGTATCTCTCTCTGTCTCTATCTCTATATATACATACATATAGATAGATATATGCAGATATGTAAAATATGCATGTGTATACATATAAACATACACAAATTACATATAGACATAGATGTGTAAGCTATTAATCTGCTGAGTATTATTGTGTGGGAACTTTAATTACTATTTTGACATTGCAAAATTTAAACTATACCGATATATTATAAACTGTTGTTTAAAAGCCAGATAATTAAATGTATAGTTTATTCCCAAGTGAAAAAAATGATTTTTCTAAAGAGAATAAGGAGTAAAAAGTAAAATAAAGCAGTGACAATTAGTGTGTAATTTGTCAGCAATTATATGGCTATTTACACCCTACACACAATAAGTTTTGTAAATAAATGAGAGAAAGAAATAAGATAATGCGGCCGGGAGTTCGGCCTAGTGGTTAAAGTGCTTGCCTAGCATGCATGAAGACCCGGGTTCGATTCCTCGGTACCACATACATAGAGAAATAAGATAATGCTCCTTTTATTTCATGTCCTGGAATATTACTGTTATTGACAAAACACACTATACATTGTATATTCTGAGAAAGTTGGTAAAGCATTTCTCTTCTAGCAAAAATGTCAATCCAAATTAATAGCTAAACTTCTGGTTAGCAATAAAAGGTTGAAAATTTGCCCTCATTTTGTTATTAACTTGGAAGCTTTCACAAATTTTATTTTTAGGGTAATGTATAGAGGGATTATAGTTACATTTGTCAGGTAATGGGTATATTACTTCTCGAACCTTGATATCCCCTCTCATGTATTTGTCCCCCTTGCTCTCTCCCCAACCCCTTCCAATCATCTTGTTTTTCCCCTTCCCTTCCTTATTTCAAATAAATATATCTGTCTATCTATCTATATACCTATACAATATACCAGGTAACAAAGTCAAATACAATAACCACATTAGATTAATCATAAGAGGAGAATAGAGAAAAGAAATAACTTCACATAGTACATTAAAAACAATCACAAAGATAAGCCTCCTGTATCCAAACCTAGAGTTCATTTTTGTTAGTCTCATCCTGTATAACATAGTCTCATCCTGTACATAGATTTTGAGCTATTGTGATCCTCTGCTATGAGAATTCTAGTTATGTACTAATTATTACAAATAAAGGAAGCCATGGAGCCTATACTCCTTTGGGACTGGCTTACTTCACTTAATATGATTTTTTCCAAGTTTTTTCATATCCTTATGAATGAATCAGTCATTCTTTCTGATGGCAGCACAGAATTTCATGTAGTACTTATATCACATCTTCTTGATCCATTTATCTACTGAATGGCATCTGGGTTGGTTCCATATCTTAGCCATGGTAAATAATGCTGCAGTGAACATCATTGTGCTAGTACCTTTAGTGTGTCATTGATTCTGAACATTTGGGTAAATGCCAAGGAGTGGAATTACAGGGTCATAGCATTGAAAAGGATATGCATGAATGTGATGAAGACAATCAAAAAAAATGATGGAGGTATTCATGGAATTCACAAACTGAAAGATGAATGGAAACTTGAAAACAAGAAAGAGACCTTGTACCATATGAGATGCTCATCAGTAGAACATGTGGACTTGTTAGAACTGTTGGCTGGCACATCAAGGCATGTATCTGAAACTATAATATTTAGTGACAAAATGCATAATTGTAAATAATAGAGCCTTGAATTTAATATGAAATGCTATCTTGTTAATGAAAGCATAGTATATGCAATTATGAACATATATAAAAATTTCTCAAATCCAAAAGAACATCAGAATAATTAATATTTGACTTTTTATAATAGAATAAGCAATTTTAGATAGATCTTGTTTAAGAACCACTGGAAGAAAACTCTTACAGGATATATTAACGTCTCTGAATGTCAGCTAGATAATAGCATGAAGAGAGTAACTGTATATCAGGGATGC
Organism: Megascapheus bottae; assembly: GCF_031878675.1. NCBI lineage: Eukaryota > Metazoa > Chordata > Mammalia > Rodentia > Geomyidae > Megascapheus > Megascapheus bottae. Next base: position 35,023,400 of record NC_143514.1, on the reverse strand, counting down.
ATAGCTTTTGTGTAAGGCAGTATTTAGAATACTTCACTCTTTTCAAAGGTAATGTGAAGAAAAAATTGGAGGATTAAACTAACTGAAAAAAAACAAGAATAATAACTACAGCACAAAGAAGTAAAATTAAAACTGCCAAAATTCAATACATTTCACAGGTGAAAAACCACTCCTCTAGAAGCATATTGCTTAATTTTGTAGCATTTGGTATTTCATAGGGAAGTTAAAATAAAAAAATAAGATTACTTTTTCTGGGATTGCAAATACACTCAGAAATTATTGAAGTAGACATCATTTTACAGATAGATATACATACATATACATATATATATTGTGAATAGCATGCCAAATACCTTTCTTGCAATTTTTCCTCAGACAATAAATAGTGCAGACTATTATTTTAAGTTGATTCTTATGGCATTATTGACCACTCCTGGAGACAAGAAGGAGGTTCTTTTATTTACTTGGAAATATGACCGTAAGATGTAAGACATTTCCTTGTGTTAGTTCTTAGTGTTTTGTGCAAAATCATTCGCATATCTGACATTTTTTCTGTCCTTTCTATATGACTCTTTAGACAGTTTGACTTACTATATACTAGTTCACTTTTATCTGCTTCTTTAATGAATACTCTGTTTTTAATCAACATATACTTTTCAAGTCATATCATCATACACAGAATTTCATTTCTTAAAGTTTGAATTTCTTTGTCTTCTTTGTGTGTGTGTGTGTGTGTGTGTGTGTGCATGAGAGAGAGAGAGACAGACAGACAGACAGAGACAGACAGAGACAGAGAGAGAGACACAGAGAGACACACACAGAGAAAGAGAGAGAGAGAGAGAGACAGAGAGAGACAGAGAGAGAGAGACAGAGAGAGAGAGAGAGAGAGAGAGAGAGAGAGAGAGAGAGAGAGAGAGAGAGAGAGAGAGAGAGAGAGGGTACATGCTAGCCCTAGAGCTTGAACTCAGGACCTGGGGGGTAGTGTTCTTGAGTTTCTTGCTTAAATTTATCATTATATTCTTGCTTAAGTCTATAACTTGAGTTGCAACTCCACTTCTGGCCTTTTGATAGTTTATTAAACATTCTCATTGAGTTATTGAGTTATCTGCTCAGGTTGGCTGCCATCCTCAACTTTAGCCCTCCTTAGCTTCTATGGTTACATGAGCACCCAGCATGACTTTTTTTTAATATTCCACATTTGTGCATGTTTTCTAATTCTCACCTCATTATATTCTACTGTATAATACTGAATGGGGCACACTGTAAATTTTCACTTTCTTGTTGATTTCATTTAAATATTTTTGGCTTTATCTTAGAACATGTTTTATGACTTCCAGATTAGTTTGTTCCTTTAGCATTTGCTTTCAACTCTGCTTTGGTAGTTTTAATAATAAGTCTAGCAGCCTCATTTACAAATAATAATTCTAATCAAGTCTCTAGGAAGTAAAGAAATACCTCTATTCAATGGTGTGAACATAATTTTTCTCTCCTAAAATGTACCTACTTTCTGTTCCTCACTCTTTTTTCTTATTATTTCTTTTTTTTTAATCTAGCACAAATGCATTTTATTGCTAAGCTCTCTTTCCAGAGGCTGCTCACCAGTCCATAGATAACATTTGTGTTGAACTGATTTTTGAACAAGGTGTATAGAAATTAAATATCCCAAGAAAAGTTAGATATACAAATTTACAGAACAAAGTAGAGCAATGGAAAATTCCTCAAGGGATATCTCTCATCCTATATGCAAAAAATTAAAACCTTAAACAGATAATAAACTTAAGCATAAAATATAACAAATTACAACTATAATTTCTTAAAAGAAATAGTAGAAAATTTTAGTGCCCTGAAATTATAATTTCTTAAGCAGAAGTGGCAAAATCTAAGCTAATGATTAAATAAGCCTTCTACAGATCTTTATACATTCTTCTTTTCAGTTCCTTTCTTTGTAATACTTAACCACAATTCTCTTATTGGTCATTGCAAAAGTTGAAATTCAGGACAATTATTATCTACTTGGGTTTGATTTCTAGCCATTACAATATTTGTCATTCTCACTAGAGGTAAGAAAATTGTACACTTAGCTTTGTCTTTGAAATCCCTGAAATTGTTTCTCATTATCATATGGGAAAAATACTACTCATATTTTGTCTTAATTTGTATTTGGTTAATATTGAAGGGGAAATTCTATACTTCATCATTACAGGAAATGGACCTGTTTGCTTTTTAGATTTGGATGTAAACATTTAAAATCTTGCTTTGCAGAACTTTTTAGAATATGAAGTCAGTGAGTGAGACATTATGGTCTAGGCCTACAGATATCAAAGGCTAAAACAGAAACCTGAGTGAAATTTCCATATCAAACCCTGGTGTGTGTAGAGTGATATGTCTGTCAAGACCAAACATTTCAATTAACTATTGTGGAAGGGTCATAACTAATGTCAGAGTGCTAGGTGAAATTCAGGGAATCACATAGACTTGAAGGCATGTATATTTAGAGTTTAATTCAGTCTATTATTTATTGAAGGTGTAAGAATTCTCTTCAAGTTTACTAGATAAATATTTTATCTATGCAGATCCACGTTAAAAGTACTTTGCCTATGTATATCCTTTAATTTATGATAATCACAACATTTCAAAATACTCATTTACATATTCTCACAAGTTAATTAAAATAATTGTATCTAGTATTTTTTGTGACAGATCCTCCTGAAGAATTGCTGTTGTAGTAAAGAAAGAGAAAATGTAACCTTCTTGGTGGAAAATCAGGCTTTAATAAACAAACTAAAAATTAATTAAATGTGGTACTTTAGAAACTGTCCATGGCCATAATATCTCCACTAGCAACAGATTTGCCTATTCATATAAATAATATTAAGAATAAATAGAAAATAGTCACAATGGGGAAGATGTCAGAAGTTCAGTGTGAGTCTTTCTGAGCTTTTGCCAAGACACTAGTTCTAGCATCGTAGGAGAAAGTTCACACCCAAAGATTGATCCTAAGTAAGCTTTAGCACCACAGAGATCTCAGTCAGAGAGGAAAAAGTCAGAAAATGGATGCAAGAAGGCCGCATGGAGTGGTGCCAGATGCTCAGAGCCATGGTGGAGACAAAACCTCTCTCCTGAAACTGAGCAGACAGTGCTTCTCAGCAGCACAGACCTGCCGGCTGCAGACAGAGCCACACAGAGCCTGCGCGAGCCCAGAGCTGTTGCAGGGACCTGCCAGCTTCACGGAACCAGAATCCAGCAATTTATGAGTACCTCCATGAGAAGTATCCACTTCTGCTCACCGAAGGGCATTGGGAAGGAATGCTTCCCCCACCAACCAACAGCAGCACCATCTTGACTGCTGGCAAAGACCTTGCCAAACCAACTAGAGCAAGGGAAGTGATGCTGGAAGCTCCATCACTGAAAAGGGCAAATGTTTTCCCAGAGGCAGCTTAGCCGGACATCTGTCCCAGGTGCTAGTGGAAGTTCCTCCCCCTGGGCGATGTGGCGCTCTTAGTAAACAAAGCCTCTAGTGGCTCCACCGTTTTGGTTTTTTTTTCTATCCAATCAAGCAAATTGATGAGGAAAAACCACAAAGCCAAATCGCAAGAGGAAAAGACTTTTTTGAAGTGTTTAGATCCCGAATTTAGTGGAGACACAAGTTTCCTATCCAGTCCACCCCCTCAAAAAAATAAGAATACCCTTTTTGTTTGTTTACCTTATTTCATTTGCATTATTATGTGTTCTTGCATTTTGGCATTTTACCTCCACTTTTTTTCTTTTAATGTTATGATTCTTTCCGTTTATTTTTCTGCTTTCCTTCTCACGGTGCTAGTTCCTAGAAGCATATTGACAGCACTGGGTACAAATTGGATACAAATTATATATTTATTGATACAGTCACCTGCTTTTTAATCTGTAAGTTCTAAACCCTACTATTTCTTGGCTAAGAACTCACAACTGTGTGGGATCTCCCCCCCCAATTTTTTCTTGTTTTACTTTTATTTTGTTTGTTTGTTTATTTTTAATTTTAAAAATTTTTATCATTGAACTCTCCTATATATACCTCCCTCTTTATATATTCTTCTTCTTACTCTTCTTATTTACATAAATTTTATCTTATTTCATCTAAATTTTGTAATCAACTGTTTTACCTTTCTATCACCTTAGGTCAGTTATCCTTCCACTATCCTTTTTCTTCATTACTATATTAATCTTACACTCCTACATTACTCTTTCCTAACTCCCCTCTTGTTTTTCATACCATTTTTCAATCTCTGGTTCTCTGTTCATCCTTCAACTTTTATAATGCATGCATACACAGTTGATGGTGTTTGAACAATACTGTTTATCTAGGTGTTCAATTATACTGTAGGCCCAGAGGGACTTAATACAATAATGGATTGAGGGATTTTTTTTGGGGGGGGTCATAAAACATTGACCAGTGGTGTTATTAGATTTGTCTGTAGTGCACAAAAAGAGAGAGAGTGATAATACCAATCTAAAATTGTGAATATGTATTGTCTAGCCAGCTAAAGAGCTCCAGATTGGTTATATCTTAAAAAAAGTTGTAATCTTGTGCAGTATTAATCTTGCCTCCATTTTCAAATGGGCAGAAAAAGAAACTTAAGAAATATGGCAAAACAAGGAATAGCATCTCCCACCCAATATAACAAGGCAATGGAGCAGTCAATGGCAAAACTAGAGGAGAGTCCTCTAAATGCTATACAAATGCAATTTATAAATATGATTAATAAAAATTTGAAAACATACAGAAAGAGATATGTGAGGAAGCCATATATAAATGAGATGAAATCATAAACAAGGTGATCTGGGAATAAGAGCAAGCCATAAAGGAGGCCGTAATAAAGGATTTACAAAGAAAAATGGACAAATTCATTGAATCCACAAATAAAAAGCTGACTGAACTCCAACAAATGTCCAATGAGAGTAAGGCTGCTGAGCTAACCACTCAATTGGAAATCAAGGAGTTAAAGAAGTCCATACACAATGTAAAACAAGAGATGGAAGGCATCAAAAATGAGCAATTGGAAGGAGGGAGATGAAGAATAAAGTAGAAAGTATTGATAACAGGTTAGACAATGCAGAAGAAAGAATTTCCAGGGTCCAGGATAACCTAGTTGTTATACATAAAGAACAGAAAATGAGTCAAACCAAATCTAGGAAATATGAGAGAATTCTTCAGGAGGTCCAAGATACAATTAAGAAACCTAATTTAAGGCTAATTGGTATTGAAGAAAGCCTGGAGAAAGGGGTCAATGGTATTTGAAATATACTTCAGGGAATCATCTCAAAGAACTTCCCAAATATCCAGAAGGGCAGGCCCATCCAGACACAAGAAGCTTTTAGAACCCCAAACAGACCTGACCAGAAAAGGACATCCCACCGCCACATTATAATCCATACAGGATCAATAGAGACCAAAGAAAGGATCTTAAAAGCAGGTATGGAGAAGAGAACAATCACCTACAAAGGAAAACCAATCGGAATAACCACAGGTTTCTCAGCAGAGGCCATGCAAGCAAGAAGAGATTGGAAGGATATATGTCATGACCTTAAAACAAATAACTACCAACCAAGAATACTGTACCCAGCTAAGCTCTCATTCATAATTGAGGGAACAATAAAAAACCTTCCATTCCAAGGAAAAGTTTCAAAATTATATAGCAACCAAACCAGCATTACAGAAAATTCTCAAAGATGTTCTAAATATTGAAAACCAACACAAACGTGATACTGACAAAGAAATGGCACCTAAAAATCATAGCAGCTATATACCACAAAAACTATCAAGCCACAAGCCCTAATTAAAGATTTTAAAAATGGCAGGAAGTAGTAAATATTTTTCAATCCTAACTCTCAATACCAATGGACTTAACTCTCCAATTAAACGGCATAGACTGTCTAGTTGGATCAAAAAGCAAGATCCATCGTTTTGCTGTCTTCAAAGCCATATCTTGCCTCCCCAAAAAAACATTTTTTGAAAGTGAGGGGTTGGAATAAAGTTTATCAAGCTAATGGCCCCCATAACCAGATAAAATAGACTAAAATTAGAAACTAAAATTAGAAAAGTCAAAGATGGTTATTATATAGTAATAAATGGATCTCTTGTCCAGGAAGCCATGACTATCCTAAATATCTACACACCTAATCGCAGAGAATGAAACTTCTTCAAGTAAATATTACTTCCACCATACATAGATCGAAACACAGTGATTGTTGGTGACTTTAACACGCCACTCTTACCTATGGAAAGATCAACCAGGCAAAAATTCAACAGAGAAACCTCAGAATTGGACAACTGTATAGACCAACTAGATCTAACAGACACCTGCAGATTATTTCACCCAGGAAGATCACAATAAATGCTTTTCTTCAGCAGCACATGGAACATTTAAAAATAGACCATATTTTAGGGCATAAAGCAAACCTGTGCAAATTCAGAAACCCTGAAATTATTCCCTGCATTCTCTCAGACTGTAAGGGCATCAAATTGGAACGGAACACCAATGTCCACCAACGAAAACCCTGTAACTCATGGAGATTGAAAAACACATTGTTGAATACCAATGGGTCATTAAGGAGATCAGAACAGATATTCAACAGTTTATGAAATTTAACAAAAAGGAGCACACAAAATACCAACTTAATATTATGTGACTATTGCAGAGGCAGTACACAAAGGAAAATGTATAGCTCTGAGTGCTTACATTAACAAATTGAAAAAATCTCAAAACAAGAATTTAATGTTGCACCTTAATCAGTTGGAAAAAGAGCAACAAAACAACCTTAATCCCAGTAGAAGGAAGCAAATTACTAAAATAAAAGCAGACTTAAATGAATTAGAGGCCAAAAAAAGTATAACAAGAATCAACAAAACAAGGAGTTGGTTCTTTGAAAAAAAATTAACAAAATTGACAAACCCTTATCAAATCTTACCAAAATAAGAAGGGAGCATACCAAAATAAAATCACAGACAAAAATGGTAATATCACGACAGAAATTACCAAGATCCAGAGCATCAGCCAGGAATACTTTTCAAAATTTTATGCCAACAAATTTGAGAATTTAGAAGAAATGGATGAATTTCTAGCCATAAATAACATACCTACACTGAACCAATAAGACCTGATCCAAATAAACAGACCTACTTCAAGCACTGAAATAGAAATGTCCATCTAAGAAAAGCCCAGGGCCAGATGAATTCACAGCTGAATTCTATAAGGTCTTCAAAGTAGAGCTCACAACAATACTCCTCAAGCTCTTCAACAAAATTGAAAATGAAGGCTCTCTGACAAACTCATTCTACGAAGCCACTATAACCCTCATCCCAAAACCAGACAGATTCATCAAATGAAGAGAACTATACACCCATTTCTTTGATGAATATTGATTCAAAATTTCTCAGCAAAATATTGGCTAACCGTCTTCAGCAACTCCTAAAAAAATATTAGACACTATGATCAAACCGGATTCATCACAGGGATGCCAATGGGTTCAACATACACAAATCAATTAATATAATTCAACACATCAGCAGGAGCAAGGACAAGAATCACATGATTGTTTCAATAGATGCAGAATATTCATTTAACAAGATCCAACACCCCTTTATGTTAAAAGCTCTGGAGAAACTAGGAATCCATGGAACATATCTCAGTATAATAAAGGCTGTGGATGACAAACCCACAGCTAGCATTGTACTTAATGGTAAAAATCTAAATCCATTCCCTCTAAAATCAAGAAGGAGACAAGGATGCCCACTCTCTCCACTCCTCTTTAACATAGTACTAGAATTCCTAGCCAGAGCAATAAGGCAAGAAGCAAGCATAAAGGGGATCCAAATAGGGAAAGAGGTAGTGAAACTTTCCCTCTTTGCAGATGACATGATTCTGTATTTAAAGAATCCTAGACTCTACTTCTAAGCTCCTTGAGCTGAATCAAAACTTTGAAAGGGTAGCAGGGTATAAAATTAACCCACAAAAATCAACTGCCTTCCTCCACGACAACAGTGAGAGGAACGAGGCAACAATCAGGAAAGCAACTCCTTTTGCAATAGCCTCAAAGAAAATAAAGTACCTAGGAATTAACTTAACTAAGAATGTAAAGGATCTTTTCGATGAAAAGTTTAAAACCCTGAAAATAGGAAATTAAAGCAGAACTGAGGAAATGGAAAAACCTCTCACGCTCCTGGATTGGAAGAACCAACATTGTGAAAATGACAATCTTGCCAAGGGCTATCTACAAATTCAACGCAAAACCCATCAATATCCCAATGTCATTCTTTAAAGAAATAGAAGAGGCAATTCAAAATTTCATATGGAATAATAAAAGACCCCATATACCAAAATAATTCTTAGCAGAAAGAACAGCGCAGGAGGAATTTCAATACCAAACCTTAGACTCTATTACAGAGCTATAGGGACCAAAACAGCTTGGTACTGGCACCAGAACAGGCCTGAAGTCCAATGGAATAGAACTGATGACCCATATATTTAACCACAGACCTATGGCCACCTATTCTTTGCTAAGGGAGTCAAAAAATTAGAATGGAAGAAAGACAGCCTCTTCAACAAGTTGTGCTGGCAGAACTGGTTAAGTAACTTGCAGAAAACTAAATTTGTATCCTTCTTTGTCACGCTGCACCAGGATTAACTCCAAATGGATCAAAGACCTTGAGGTAAAAGCAGATACACTGAAAACTTTACAAGAAGGAATAGGACACACACTAGGTCTCCTTGGCACAGGTCAAAAATTTCTTAATAAGAACCGAGAAACACAAATCAGAGACAGTCTGGATAAATGGGACTGCATTAAACTGTAGAGCTTCTGTATGGCAAAGGGCATAGGTAACAAATTTGCTAGAAAGCCTACAGAATGGGAGAAGGTGGGGTCTTCACTAACCATACAACAGACAAAGCCCTCTTGACTAAAATATATCAATGGCTCCAAAATTGAATCACTCCCAAACTAATCTCCAGAGAAACAACCATCCCATTAAAAGATGTGCCAAAGACTTAAAGAGAGTTTCTCTGAAGAAGAAATAAGAATGCTCTATAGACACATGAAGAAATGTTTGAGATCTCTGGCCATAAAAGAAATGCAAATCAAAACAACTCTAAGATTCTACCCTACTCCAGTTAGAATCGCCAAGATCAAGAAATTTAATAACAACAGATGTTGGAGGGAATGTGGCAGGAGGGATCCCTATTGCAATGTTGATGGGAGTAATGCACCTTTTATCTGCTGAATATAATGTAACCTTTCTATTAATTAGAATTAAATTATATGGAAAAAGATTATAGTCAAAATGTGGTGATGGTAATTGATTTTAAATAAATATATCAAGAAAATCTTATTGCCCTTTGACCTTTTCTCTTTGAAATGCTTTTTCAGTCAATTTTTGCTGTGTGATCAAACACAGCATAAAAGCCTGGATGAAGAAAGTCTGTAAATTCAGGACCATAGAGGTTAGTTCAGTTTGAGGGAAAATTTATGTAGAAATACAGATAGATATAGATAGAAATAGCTTCAGAAATTGACACTGTGATCCTCTGTATATATGGATGAGTCATCAGGTAAATAGTTATATTTGGAAACAACATAAGACAACAGAAAAATGACTTGAGAGATTAGTTTGAAATTGTCAGAGTAAACAGAGACTTAAAATCACTTGAGTTTTAATTTTAAAATGAAGACTAAACTCTTCCAGAATAAGGCCTATAAAAACACCTTCCACTGTTAGTTCTAGAAGTAAAAGTGGCAATGTAAAAAAAGTCTTAGGTTAACACTACAATTTAATATATTGCTAAATAAATAGATCATAATAGTTAAGTTCAAGGAATAGTAAAAATAGACTGAAATATAAAATAGGATAAAATGAGCCTTACAGAGCTTATTAGAAACACATTTTTCAAAATTAGTTAAAATTATAAATTTTAGTTTTAGCAACTCAGTGTTCTCTGTGTGGCAAAAAATCATAGAGGTGTTATAATATAGAAAAAGCCATGAAAAACAGAAACACTAAAAAAAAGAGGAACACAAAGGATATATAATCTGCAGAGAAGCAAAGAAATAGAAGTACTATTACTATAATCAATCAGGAAAAAATTAGAATGGTATTTGTAAAGATCAGAGTGAGGGAAAAAACCTAACAGTCTGGAATATTTAATGTGTAAGTATTTAATGACATGAAATTCAATCTTACATTCACAAATCAGTACAGATGTAAAAATCTGTTCCTAATTCAAAAGAACCTGAAAAACCTGGTTGATAAAATAATTCTAATTGTCAAATATTGCTTTAATCTTTTTGACTTCCTCACAGAGGTCTACTTACCCCTTAAAAACAAGGGTCCTAATTAGGATTTCACCACCTGATCTTCAGAAAGACACAAATACCTAGACTCACTGGCCGTCAGATGTCCATACTTTCTCATCTTGCAAACACACTTTTGTTGTAAATCTAAGGTGCTCCTGTATGCACATGATTTGGAAGGGAGAAACCCCTAAGGCCCAGTGTTTTCTCACAGCACAAATTATGCTTCCGGACAGTATGTCTCACTGTCTAGCTGTTTCTAAGACAGCTTCCCAAAAGTGCAGATTTGGTTTATACTGTGACTTAAGAAAAGTGAAAGGCCATTGCTGCATCCAACTATATTTCAGATAACCAACAGAATGCTATGAACCAAAGGCTGAAAAGCCCAATTAAATCAATGCCAAGCAGAGTCATGGGACAGGATTATCAAGATGCATAGTGATGGGTTTAATACTCAGGTAATGGATCTAATAATTTAGAGTTGATTGGATTTTAAAGATTCTGTACTAATCGATAGATATATCCACTGAAGGATTTCTAATTAGATGGAGTTATTGTGAAGCTAGGAAAAACTTTCAGACACTGAGCCTCCACAGTGTTAATAGTAGTCTGAGAACTCAAAAGAAAGCCATTTATATGGAGACATCCAGAAAATAAAGTAGGTGCATATGAGAGAGTTGCAGTGTATGGTCAGGAAAAAATGGAGACCTGGTTGTTCAAGTTAAATTATTGTTGCTGTACAGAACATCTGCAGAAAATGAATTCAAAAGCAGAAATATTCATTTTGGGTCATGGTTTTAAGAGACTTCAGTTCAGAGTGGTCTACTGTCAACTTCTTTAAGCCTGAAAGGAGGCAGAATATTAATGTATTCAAAAGCATGCTTTGGAAGACTGTGTACACCCAGGAAGTACAAAGAGACAAGTAGACCCAGGGACCAAGTATAATCCAGTAACATTTTTTTGGTTGGTCTTGACACTGGAACTCTGGGCCTGGGCGTTGTCCCTGAGCTCTTCAGCTCAAGGCTACTACCCTGCCCCTGGAGCCACAGAGCCACTTGCAGTTTTCTGGAGGTTACTTAGAGATAAGAGTCTCATGGATTTTTTGTGACCAGACTGGCTTTGAACCGTGATCCTTAGACCTCAGTCTCTTGAGTGGCTAGGAGTACAGGCGTGAGCCACTGGCCCTCACCTCCTAATGACAATAAAACAGAGTGGAAATCTGGAAATTTCTGGAGATGGGAAGTTTCCATTACCTTCTAATAATGTCTTCATCATGAATCCACTGATCATTTTAGAATCCTTGTAATCTGATCACTTTTCAATAACTGGTAAAACAGCTAAGGACCTAAGACTACAATACATAAGCCCGTGCCAGGTGGGAGCGTGGAACTTTCACAGCAAACCATAACAGTGCTCAAAACTTTAAAGGAAAGATTACAGTAGTGGATCCTAAATCCCATTGCTGCTCCATGCCAGTCATGTCAGGGCATCATGGTCAGGCCACCTTAAGCCTGGAAGCAAACAAAATGAGCCAAAAAAAAAAAAAGACAATTTCAATATTATGGTTTTGATCATGCTAAAAATAGTTATCCCTGTCCTACATTTTTTCTTTCTTTTGGAATATGAACATTGTACTGAAGGATATTTGTTAGGAAAGCCTAAATGAATTATTTCGATGTCCCTCATTCCATCTGAGAGCCATGTCCTCATGACCTACTGGCTTCTATTTCTATTTCTGCCAATATTCTTCCAAATTGCAAGCTTACTTTCATTTAAAATCTATTTTTTCGAAAGGGTATCAATGTATGTCAATTAATGCACCTCCTATCTGGCAACCCTTCTATTCATTACAATAAAAATATATGAAAAAATCTATTTTTTCCTTTACCTCTCCCCCTTTAAATTCTGAAACTTCATCCATATATTATTGCAAATTCCATTCATTGTAATGTTGATTTTTCAGGACATAATTTGAAGCACTTCTCTCTCCTAACAATTACAAATCTGCAAAGCCACTTCTATATTTTTAGACATTCAAAAGAGATATAGCTCCACTTATTCATTACAAAATTTGACCACTAATTTTGATATCAAGGGGAAAAAATCCACATATCATTATTATAAGGTAATATTTTCATTTTCACCTTGATATATAAATATTTGATGCAAATGCATATGTGTTATCAAAATCTGGTAAATTAGAAATATCTGAAAATTTATACAACTGTAATTAGCTAAATGGAAGCATTATCTTCAGTTATGATAGAAAATTAGATAAATTTTAGAAAGAATTATCAATCAAATTGTTTAATGGGTATTTATGCTCCAAAATAATGCATGTTAAGTTTATGAAATAGGCTGAGTAGTTTTCCCTAACAGAACAATATCCATAATTAAGTCTTCGACAATTTATTTTCATACATAGAACATCTCTTGTAACAAAACAAAACAAATAAGAATTAACAATAGTCATGTAAGAAAATTGTGAAGTCAATAGAGTAGTTCAGAAAAGTAAAACAAAAATATTTGTACTGAAGAATAAAATCACAATGTATTGAAAATTAGTGACATGTACTTAAATTTAGCAACAAGTATATTACACCGAAGAGTGCTCACTGAATTTTGTTCTTTGTAATATTAGGAATATAAAAGGTCAAGTAAAGTAAAATATTTTATATAAGTGATTATATTGTTTATTTTGAAGATAAGAATCTAACAAATAAATAGTAAAGCTGACTAATATAGTCTGTTTTTCTTCAACATGTCAATGAAATTGTTCCATAGTTAGGGAAATTTCTCAAGGAATAAATAGAAAAATTATAAGCCATCCATAGAAGAAATGAAAATTATCTAAACAAATCTATGTTTCAGTGGAATGTATGGGAATCCAAAAAGTGATATTATTCTAATTGACTTGACAAATGAAATCATTTTTAATCCACAAATGACATAACGTGGTAAAAAATAATCCATAGAACTATGTATTTATATGCTTATTAAAACATTTTATTTTGCATTAACATTTAAAACTTTCTGCAAGGAAACTTTAGGCCCACATTGCTAAAGAAATAAATCTATTAATAGAACATACCAGGTAATAAAAGAGGAGAAAGTATCCAAACTATTTTTGTTAAATATTTGCTGAATTTTTTCAAAGGCAACAATAAAAATAAACAAATATTTTGTAACCAATCTTCTTAAGAAGCCAAAAATATCTAATATTGAGGTAATAAATTAATTTCCTGTGTAACAAAAATTATAATGAATCATTTAAGTAGTTTTATCCTAGGAATATATTTGGCTTAATACCTGAAAATAACATATTAACCATAGTGCAAACACATATAAATATATTATATAAGTATAGTATAAATAGTATATACTACATAATATCATAATACATATTATATAATAAATATATTAGATACATTATATATGTAATGTATAACCTGTAATATGTTATATAATGTGCAATGTATTATATCATATTATAATGCATGTTATGTAATTTTTTTCATTCACAACTTTTACTTCAGGATTTTGAGGCCCATACATTTTTTATATTTATTTTTTTCTGTTGTAATTAATAGAGGGGTTACAGTTATATTTGCCAGAAAGAAGGAGCATTACTTCTCTCACGTTGATACCACTTCTTATGATTTTGTCCCCATTTCCTTCCCTCTACCCCTTACCCTCATCCTGTTTTCCCCCCTTTCTTTTCCTATTTCAAATAAACAAATAAATGTATATACAATATACCAGGTAACAAAGTCAGAAATGGTAACAATATGAGATTAACCAAAGGCAAAAAAAGGGAAGAGAAATAACATAGTGCATTAAGAACATATGTTATATAATCTTAACTAATTATATAAGTCTTCACACAACAGTGGGAAAAATAATTTTTTATTTGAACTTGTTCATATACCTATTTATTGAATAAATTTGTGTTCTAATATATCCATTTCCTTTTAAGATTAATGTTCATAGTCTGTATATTAAAGTTGAAATTGAAAAATATGAGAAAGTGCTTTAATTTTTGACTTGTTTAATAAATTTTTCTTTTTCTTTAGGTGTGTTACCAGATTATTATAAAAGTGATGATAATAACTTAAAGAAAATAAGTTATTAAATAGTTTGTAGCAACTATTTTGTGACAAGAACTGGTAATACATTCCTACAATCAGCAGATAATGGTTCTTAACCTCCAGATTTCAAAAATATTTTTATTAGCTTTAAGTACTTGAACAAAGCAACAAAGCAATTTGTGAACATGGTGTATCTTGATCAGTATCTTCTCTTTTCACTTTCGTTAATTTTGAGGTCATGTATTGAACTTATCTCGTCCCTAAACAAAGCAATTTATGTATACACTGCTTCTTGATTCCTGTGATTCTTCTAACATCTTCAACCTCCTTTGATTCAACCCCTCCTTCATTTTTTCTCAATTCTTTGGTATAGGCAAATCTTGTGTGCATTCTCTACCCTTACCGCCATCATTTTTCTCACTATCTTTGCTTGGCACAGTCCTTCTATTTTGTAAGTACCCATTTCCAGGTACTTATTTTGTTCACCTTTGACTTAATCTAAGGAATTACACTATTTGAACTTTAGATAGTCTATGCTAGCAATTTCTCTACAGGGAATTTATCTAATAGAGTATAAACAAGCCATCAGCATACCAATGTTCATGGCAGAATTATTTACCATAGATAGTCAAGCAATGAAATCAGTCCAGGTGTACCTCATTGAGAAAATATGTGTGTACACATAAACACACACACACACACACACACACACACATACACAACACACAAGGATGTTATATTGTTAGATAAAATATTTGTGGAAACATGGGTTAGTCCAATTCTTTTCCTTTTTGGTGTGAATATTTTACTATTTCTTATCTGAAATACACTGCTTTCTAGAAACATTATTGATATCATTTTTCAAACAAGCTAATAAGTTATTTAGAAACAGTTACTTCCTAGAAATAATCAGTCAATATGGATGTATGTATGGAATATCATATTAGGATGTAAGCAAGAAACTGCACTGCAGGTATCTTCTGGTACAAATGTGTTTGTCAATAACACAACTTCAGCTTTCGATGAAAGCTGTCTAAGACAGATGTCAACTGCTTTCTGAAATTAAACACCTTCATGGAAAAACTTATTCTAGAAAATGTGCTGACATGTAATATAAAGACAGCAGTCACTTGTATGCATACATTGTCACAAAGGGCACACAGCCCATTATTTTTTGTAGCACTGTATATTGTTTGTGTTTTGTTACTGCACAACAGGCCAGACTTTTCTGACAAATACTGTCCTTTCTTTCAATGAAACCAAACTTTTCCATGTACTTTATTATATTTTTGGCCAGCTAGACACTAGTGGAGACCAAATGCTCATATTCAGTTTTGATCAGCTCCAACTTTTCATAGGTGACAATATTCATAAATGCAAACACAAATCATATGCATTTCTTGTTATTGGCAAGAAGGCTTATTTCAATGGAAATCCTATAAACTACATTGTAAAATACTAAGTTTTAAAATTAAGTAGAATACTGTAAACAATCCATATAGATTACTACTGGATTTTTTATTATTCTGTACACTATGTAGTATACATATAATGTTCTCTCAAAACATAAAAATTTGAGGTCGGAAGTTTGGCCTAGTGGTAGAGTGCTTGCCTAGCGTGCACGAAGACCCGGGTTTGATTCCTTGATACACCATACATAGAAAAAGCAGACAGTGTTGCTATGGCTCTGTTGCTCTCCAGCAACACAGATATGAGAGGGACACCCTGGGCCAGCCTGAAGTCCTCTGGAGCCAAGCGAGATGGCAAGTATTGATAACCCAGCCTTCACCCAATTACCGGGGAGAAAACAGCACTTAGCCAGGAGCTGTGTCAGCCATGAAAGCATAGCAGATCTCTCTTTATTGTGTCGGGCACTTATTTATATACTGTGAGGGAAAGAGGAGGTGGGGAAGGGAAGAGCAGCCAATAGAAGAAAGGCCAAGGTGATAACTAAGGGTCTGGGCAAACTTTCAGGTTTTTACTGGGCGGGACTTGTGCAAGAAAGTGTGCAGGTTGAGGACCTGAGCTAGCGGTTCATTTGAGTCACGTACACAGAATTACATCAAGAGAGGTATGCGAGGAATGCCTGGCCAAAGTCCTTTGATGGCCATTGAGCCGGAATGATGAACAGGCACCAGAGATAGAGATCAGGCCACAACATGGCTCAAGTGGTAGAATGTTAGCCTTGAAAAAGCTCCAGGACAGTATTCAGGCCCTGAGTTCAAGCCCCCATCTCCATGGATATGTATATAAATTTTTTGGAAGACCTATTATTGTAATACAACTTATACAATTTTCTGAACCTTGACAAATTACTCCTTCATAGTTTGTCATTCCAATTATATCCATTAACTTACAACTCTCATAAAAGAACCAAGGAAGATCTTCTTTCATATAAACCCCATAGGTCTTTCTATGAATAGGAGCACAGAAATTCTGGTTTAAAAACTAAACTCAGCAATAGTCAATCAGCTCCTTCAACAAGAACATTTGATGATCCAGATCTAGACTGCATACTCAACCTGATTCTCCAAACGTAGGGAGATTGCATATGTCTCTGGTTTTAATTTGAATTCTAGTCAGGGAGGTTTCATATATTTAGAGGCAGAAAAAAACAAAGCAATGCTTTATCTGCATGTGCTGCACACAGGTCACATTAACATTGTCTATGTGTGTTATATATTATAATTTCTCTGTTTTGATTGTGTTTAAGTCTATATCTACTTGTCAACAGACAAGTGCATCATCACGTTTCATCCAACTCACATGTGATTTCTTCTGTGAATCTTTTCTGTCCGATTTTCTGCTAACATAAAATTACTTCTTTATGTTATTTGTACTGAAGTGTTTTGTTTATTACATTGATACAAGCATACACTTATTTCATTCCTTCTTCTAGATCATGAACTAGTTAAAATTATGGACTCTGTTGTACTTTATTCTCTCATCATGACAATATTTACTAATTTCTTGTTATATGTCTTTATTTGATACTGGGTTTACAAAGAAACTTGATATATGTCTGACTTAAAATAATAGCTGACTAAATTAGAGATGACTATTTTGAAAAAAAGATAGTAAAAGAACAATTAATTTATTGTTTGTTTCAATTTCCTTATTCTGATTTATATTTCAGACTTGAGGCTGATTATAGTTTGGAATATTTTAATCCACACTAGCATTTATTTCTCCAAAATTCACTCCACTTTAGGGCACTTTAGTTCATATTTCCCAATATAAGAATTAGGCTGGTCTTTGTGGCCAGAAACTTGTTTTCTTACATTTATGGTTTTCTACACAATTGTCTAGCTTCAGCTTTAATTCCAAACTATATGTGTCAGGATGATGCTTTTTGCATTCATCCCACACTGTTAAGGATAAGTGCTATAACATCTTTTACAATTTCACTGTGAATAATTATTTTTAGTAAAAAATCACCTATTCAAATCTCAGTAGAAGTCATTTAGTCTTCCCATTAAATCTGCATATTTTAAGTGTTTCTACTTAACTATTCTTAAATTTTTCTGTCACAGTTTAGGTAACAATACTGATTGTGAATGCTCAATGATGAATTGCTGTCAAGATTGGAAATCCAATCAAGCTCTGAGAAATGAATGGCTTCAGTGTGTGATATTGTGCTATTTAACAAGTTTGGAAGTATTGAAATCTCTCTACTTGCAACTGACATGGCAAAACAATAGAAGCTCCTTTAGAAGGCAGCAAAGTTAAATTCATATTTATCTATGAGGGAGAGAGCAAGAAATGAGGCATGATTACTTTGCTCATGTTGACAAAGCTACCTGGCTTTTTGGTCATTCTCAGGAATATTCTGGAAACTTCACTTTCTTGGAAGCACCAGCTACTCATTATTATAGAACAGAAGGCTGATTTCACTTCTTGTGCTAATGTACCACTTAAGAAAAGAAAGAATGAACAAATGAAAGAAAAGTGATGTTATATATTCAAAACAAAGTTCTTAAAAGCCAACAGAAGAAACAGTATCCTTGTGCCAGAATACAAAATCCAAGCACAAGATTAAAATCCTTCTGTTTGGAGTTCTCAGGCACCCTTGAGCTAGTCCTTTGAGACAAGACTGGAGTTTTGGAAGCTTTGTACATTCAAATTAAGAAGCTGAACTTCAAAGAAGCTTCAAAAAACAAACAATGCAATAGCTATCTACAGATCTGTTCCTTAAGGACTCTATTAATAATAACAGGAAAACTGGACCGATAGACATTATTCAATTTTTCTTGTCAGATTTTCTGTTTTGTTAAAAAGATGAAGTAGAAATTCTTCTTGTATGATACAATGCATTTTTTTTTGGCAAGTGCCTCTCTGTTCTTTGATACATTTACCACATTATTAGACTTGAAGTATAAAATTTAAGACAGAAAGCTATTTTCTTTTCAGTTTGTAGGATCACTCCTGCTGTACTAATTATCACCAACAAATTTAAAAATATGACAATTTTGGAAGTGGTGCTGTGGCTTAAGTGGTAGACCAAGAGTCTTGAAGATCTCAGAGAGAGTTCCTATGCCCAGAGTTCAAACTCCACAACTGAAAAATAAATAAATTTATTAAAAAATATATAAATAAATAAATGGAATCAATTTTAAGAAAAGCCTCAAATGCTCATGTCTAACATGGATTGACTTTTGATGATTTTCTTAGTTTGGAAAATTTTTTTGACACAGAAAACAAGATTTTTCTAACTTCTCATTTATGGCTAAATATTATGATAATATATATTTTAAAATTATTAATCATTATGCTATGAACTCTACCTATCAACAGAGATGGTTGTGACATAACAATTGTGTAAACAATTAGGTCAATTGTTATTATATCTATCTTCTTGTTTGTTTCGTCAATAAGTTATACTCCTTTAGCAATTTTCAAGTCAGCAATGCAGTATTGTATCCTGCAATTGCCATGTGGTCTAACAGATGATCACATTTATTCTACTGGCTGTGCAATTTAAAATTTCAAAAAGTGTCTTTTCCATCCTGGTCCCTCTTCTATGACCTTCTATTCACTCTGGTTCCATTGAGTGCAACGTAAGTTTCCACAAGCAAGTGAAGTTTTTCTTTTTATGCCTGATAAATATATGTTATATAACATACATATGTATAATTTTTCTTTTCTTTCCTTTTTATTTGTCAGCCCTAGCGCTTGAAGTCATGACTTAGGAACTGTCCCTGAGCTTCTTTTACTCAAGATTAGCATACTACCACTTGAGCCACAAACGCACTTTCAGCTTTTTCTGTGTATGTGGTACTGAGGAATTGAAATCAGGGCCTCTTGCATGTTAGGCAAGGACTCTACCACTAAATCATATCCCATTCCACATACTTGTATAATTTTTCTTAACCCACTCATTCACTGATAGACACTTGATTTTTACATTTTCGGGTTATAGTGCCTTGACACATGAGAATAAAGTCATTTGAGACATTTTACAACTGAGATGTTAAAGCTGTTTTACTGAAGAATACTTCTGACTCCTTTCTTGAGTCCATTAATTAAAAGAATTCAGAATAAGAGTAGACATCCTATGTGCAGCGTTGTGTTTATTTACTTTGCTTTAAACAATTCTTCCATGCTCCTAGATTCTCTGAAAGTTAGGAATAGTTGTACATAAGACTAAAGACCATATAACAGGCAATGACTCATTGCTGACCTTATATGGCATTCATGAGACCATAAGCTGCCAGAATACTTTTCAGTATCGTAACTAGGAAAATATGCCTATGATTAATAATGATTCCTACTTTCCCCTTGCATCTAAATCTTCCTTATTTCAATCTAAAGTAAATGTTTGTATGCTAAAGAGGGGCTAAACTGTATAACTTTCCTTGTTTCAAAATGCATGTCTGTCAAGTAATCAAACTCCTTACTCTGCAATTCACCAACATTCCTTTCCTTCCTTCCCTCCTTCCTCCCTTCCTTCCTTCTTTCCTTCCTTCCTCTTTTCTCTTTCTTTCATTCTCTCTCTCTTTTTTCTCTCTCTCTCTCTCTCTCTCTCTCTCTCTCTCTCTCTCTCTCTCTCTCTCTCTCTCTCTCTCTCTCTTTCTTTCTTTCTTTGCCCCTCTCTTTTTTTTCTTTATTGGTTTATGTGGCATAGACCTGACCTATGAACTAAAGGAGTGTAGGCCTTAGTACTAAAATGTCCTATAGCAATCTCTTCAAAATATTACATTTATTTCCTTTGAGTATATGTCCAATAGTAGGAATGTTTGTATCACCTTTTAGCTCTGTTTTTGTTTCAGGACTGTATTTACTGCTCCACAATTTCTGACTAAATTTCAATAATCTGAAGATGATTAAGTACCAGTGATAGTGAAATACAAACAATCTAAAATGGAGAAGAGACTGCAAAGACTATGATAATTTTTTGTGTTTCAAATAAACTTAGGTTTGTAGACTGTAGCTAAAAGAAGAATTTGTCATAGAAAACCTCAGTAATTACTAATTAATGGTGAACCAAACTTATATACCAAAAATGAAAGCCAAAACTGGAAGGAAACAAATGATACTTTTGCCATTTGTGATTAAAAACAACTGGCATTTCTAGAAGGAGCATGCTGTTTATTATTTACTTCTTTCTCCTCTATCTGATAGTAATAACTCTGCCTTCCTAAGAATGTCATAGGGCTATGTTCCTATATCAAGGCAATTTGCACCATGATGAAGAATTCACATACTAAATTGAGAAGTGACACATCATTTTGGGTCCATTTTTCTTAACAATGGAAAAATTTGTGTTTAACTTATGACATGGGGATGATTTTAATAGTATTGCTTCTAATCTCTTGGTACATTTTCCCACGAGAGATTATACTTTTTTTCATTTTAAAATTTGTGAACACAAAACACTATGTGAAAAGTATTTCCATTATATATAATGTTTCTTTTGTAACAACCTAGGTCTTATATATGTCATTATGAAATTCTCTATGTCTCTTCACTTTTTGTTTCCTGAATAAGAGTATCTGAAAATGTCAAGAAATTGGAAGAGATTTCTAAATCTAGAGTAACAACTTCACTTATTTTGAAGTCTTAAAAAGCTAGTACACTATCTTCTATAAATGCACGCTTTTAATTAATTCAATATTTCTTTTCTTAAGTAATTGCAGACTAGATCTTACTTGGAAGACATGCAAAAGTAAGCTTTCTAAAACAGTCTTGTCTTATGAAAGGATCCCTAGGCTATAGAAACATAAGCCATATAATGAATGATTGTTGTTCTTAAGGTACTATGTTATCTCTCATCTCTTTCGCTGTCCCTTGGTTATCTCATATTGTTACAGTATCTCACTTTGTTACCTGATATATCAGATATATTTGTATTTGGTTGTTTGAAATTGGATAGGGAAGGGGGAAAACAAGATGAGGGATGGAGGTGGGGGGGAGGGAAATGGGGACCAAGACATGTGAAAGGGTATCAATGTATGGAAATTAATGCACCATCTATCTGGCAAATATCATGTAACCCTTCTATTAATTACAATAAAAATATATGAAAAAGAATTGAAAATTCACAGAAAAAAGTCTTGTCTTTATAATACAAAATAACTTTTTCTTATTAACTATACTGAATTAACGTTATAATCTTTCTTAAAACAATCTTTTTTCATCATTTCACAGTATTTCTCAATTAAAGGTTATGAATTTCATACTTCCTGAATTGTCAGCTTCCTTTGCCTTTTGTATCCTGTATATTCCTGTCGACCCAAGAACTGTCTAATATTATGCCAACTGTTTCAATACAAAGGAGGCATTTTAAAACATGAATAACATTAGTAAAAATGATATTAAACAAGGCTAGTCATTATTACAATAAATGTGCTTTTTCTCAGCATGAATAATTTCTGATACTTGCATAGAACAAATTTGACATTATTAGTTGGATTTCTCATTTCAGGATTTAAGTCTTACCTTTCATTTGTATTTCTGCATTTTTCCATTAGAGAGAGTTGTACATAATGAACAGTCCTTCATGTATTTATTGTATAATTTGTAAATGAAAGAAAATATTATTTTATTCAATTATCATAAACAGAAGAAAATTCTACTGGTTGTTAGAAGATCACTGGGTACCCGTTGCTCATGCCTGTAATGTGAGCTACTCCAGAGGCTTGAGAAGTGAGGATCAAAGTTGGAAGCCAGTCCAGGCAGGAATAAATAACCTTTAGCACAAATCTCAGAGGCAGAGACTGGGCCCAGAATTCAAGCCCCAGACTGGCACAAAAAGAATAAAAAAGCATAGGAAGAAAAAGATAAAAGAACATATTTCCTAAAATAAGATCATTAAAACTATCATATTACTATGAATTGAATATAGATAGCACTTTAAAAAGAAAGGTGTATGCACAAAATCTAAAATTATTTCAAAAGTAGTGATGCTGAGAGTGTTCTATCATATAAAGCATTAACTGAATATACAGTACTCTGAGTTGTTTCTTCTTTCAGTGTCACTAAACTTTCTTCAATAAAATATTTGCGGGTGGGGGAGAGGGAAAATGGAAGGAAAACATGGAAAATGGTATCAATGTTCAAAAGTAATGTACCCACTACCTGATGAATGGAACTTTAACACCTCTATATATCACACCGACAATAAAAAAGTAAATAAATAAAATACAATATTTGGTTGAAATATCTTAAAATAAAAGTAATTAAAGGGCATACACTATTCTGAAATAACTATGCTACATAGTATCAATACTTTTACATAACTATAATTTAAATATTTATATGCATCATATATCCATATAACAGGTGCACTTTCCTTTACTGGTCATTCATTTATGCCAATAATATCATATATATATACATATATGTATGTGACTAAGATATTATTTATGGGTATTAAATTTGTATTTTAATTAACTTACTTGATTACTGCCCTTTCTAATAATAAATCTATTATTTATTTTCCTAAGCATACATACTATAATATGGAAATATATAAAAATGTATAAAAACAGTCATATAAATATCTACCATACAATTTATCATAAAATAATATATAAATACAATTTGTTAACATAAACAGCAAAATTTTTGATTGAGATAAGAATTTCATACCCATTATGGTTTAATATCCATTGTTCACTATTGATCTCTTCACTATTGATTTCTTTGTAATCAACAATTAAATACTTCATCAACATATAAGAAGTATACATGAAATAGCAAGTATATCTAGCTAATGTATGTTCAAAGGCTTTCATATAATATTATAATGTAGTAGAACACTCAAATTTAAACTCTCAGGTAAAGATTACACTTCAGTTAATATGATAGGTCTAAGACTGGGCATAGTTCCATTATGAAAGAAACAAATCAACTATTCTTATGTTGAAGTGAACAATTTGAAAGATTAACTGTTGGGATATAGCTCAGTGGCAAATACTTTCCCAGCAAGTACAACATACTGTATTCAATTCCCAGTACCAAGGAAGAAAAGGCAAAACAGTAAAAGGTTAATTACACATGTACATTTTTATCAACATTAGTGAAAGTGCTCCTCATTTATTTTTAGTACCGTAAGTAGTTGAATTTCTAGTCTAAAACTAATTTCTAGTCCTTCAAGTGAGAATACATTGAATATATACATAAAATGAGCAAGAGCATCTTGATCTCAAACTTTCCTTTCTGATTTTTGAAACACAGTAGATTTTGAATAAATTGTTTTTCCCTATATCCTTGAAATGAGGTGCTAAAAAAGATGTTATCATTTTCATATTTCATGTTTATTAGAAAATCCAGAGTAATCGACTGTATTTGGTGAAATATGATATGTTCAGCATCTCTTGCTCTGTTATCACCACTGTCTGTTTTGTAAAAATGGCAAAATGCAGCTGCCTTGAATGTGAATTACAGTATGTGGGGGGTCAGAGAACTTTCATTTTGTATAAAAATGTATCTAATAAAGTTGGATACGATTACTTTAGCTTTTATTTATATAATGATACCAAGGAACATACCATATTTATAGTTCTGAACTGCTATTCAATCTTTTCAGACAGTACCTCTTATTATAATAAATGAAAACAGTGTACATTGTTTACACTCTGTTCAGTTAAAGAGATTCAATATTTTTGAAATTACACATTCTCTTATGCATGTATTTTTCAGGGAGAAATAAAGTAGATAGGAAGCATAAATATACCTGAGATAAGAATGAGAATAGATGGTACTTTTAATTACTTTCTTATCTAAGTTACCTGATGAGAATTAATGAGTCATCATGAAAAAAAAACAACTCAGCAACTGGAAGATGAAATATTTTAATTGATTCTTAACCCATATATTTGTGTTATATGTCTACAGTGAGAAATATGATATATATAAAGATAATAAGGGCCGGGAGTTTGGCCTAGTGGTTAAAGTGCTTGCCTAACATGCATGAAGACCCGGGTTTGATTCCTCGGTACCACATACATAGAAAAAACCCGGAAGTGGTGCTGCGGCTCAAGTGGTAGAGCTCTGGCCTTGAGAAAGTCCAAGGACAGTGCTCAGGCCCTGAGCTCAAGCCCAGGACTGGCAAAAAAAAAAAAAGAATAAATACTTATGTGTTACTGGGTTATGAATGAGAGCTTAGCTGGGTACAGAATTCTTGGTTGATAGTTGTTTTTCTTTAGCATGTGGCATCCCTCATTACAGACTCTCCTTGCTTTCAGGGAATTTATTGAGAAATCTATAGTTATTCTGATTGATTTTCCCTTATAGGTGATTGCTCTCTTGTCCCTGGACTAGGAATGAATTTAAAAATACATGGAACAACACTTGTCCTCCTTTCACTTGGCCTCTAAAATCAGTGAACATTAAAGCTTTCATATGATATATCTAATACGTTTCGTAGACTTATTAAACTATCAGTAGACTCTCAAAGTACCAAGTGCAAAGTTAATTTGAATTGCAGATCAACAACCAATATGTTTTTAGCCTGAGAATATACTTCAGTTACACTTACCTTGCTATCCTGTGCTATAGAGAGGATATAACTACAAACACTTGAAATAAAATTCAAATTTGAGTATATTTTATTGACACAGTTTAGCAACCCTAAACATGATAGGTCATACTCAAGAAAAAAAGAATTTTCAAACCCAACAAAAAGGTGTCAGATTTCCACATAGAAATGAAAAATTGCAAAGATACTAAAATGTATAATATATTGGGAAAAGTTTAAATAGTAATATCTTGACTATAAAGATATGCTAAGTTTAGCATGCAGATAATTTATTCAAACAAAACTTTAAACGGACACAGGTAGTTTTGTGAGCAGTGAGTGGGAGAACATGTGATCCTCAACATGTCCAGTTTCACTATTTAAAAAGGTCACTATACACATAAATGTCTAAACATGATAAAAATTTTAAATTAAATCTATCTAAATGTCTACAGTTTAAACTTCATAATAATAATGAATGGTTAGCTACATGGAAAGTTGTAAATTATGTTTCAGAAAAGGCTTGTGATTTTTTTCTATTTAATTTTTATTGTAATTAATAGAAAGATTACATTATATTCGCCAGATAGTAGGTGCATTACTTCATAAACATTGATACCCCTTCTCATGTTTTATCCCCATTTCCCTCTTTCCCTCCCCCCACTCCCTCCCCTCGCCCCATTTGTAAGGAAATGGAAAGTCTTGGAAAAAATCATATTAAGTGAAGTAAGCCAGACACAAAGGAACATAAGCTCAATGGTTTCTCTAATTTGTCATAATCAGTAGAAACCATGGACTCTTCTAGCAGAGGTTTACAATATGGCAAAACCTAGATACAAAAGGCCATATAGGATAAGGCTAAATGAAAGGACCTCAGGATATGGAACCAAGAGCTGTATCATGTGTGACTATTGCTCTTAATGTACTATGTTATTTCTCATCTCTTTTGTTGTCCATGGGTTATCTCATATTGTTACAGTATCTTACCTTGTTATCTGGTATATTGTATATGTTTATTTGTTTATTTGAAATGCTTGTGATTTTTAACTGTACTGTTTGTTTTGTGGTTTCTCACTTCCAACACAGGAGCTTTAGTACCTGGAGCACTTCTCTTTCTCTCTACTTTGCTGTTCTTTTTGAAATAAGATCTTGCATTCTGTCCATTGATTGATATGGACTGAGATTCTCCTCCTTTTGCTTACTTCCATAGTTGGGATGGCAGGACTACACCAACACATCCAGTCTTTTGTGGTTCAACTTAATGCTGAAATGGGCTGGCCTCAAACCACAATCCCTTTATACCCTGCCTGTCAGTTATCGTAAAACTTTTTCCATGAAAAATAATTTTCTATTCATGATGTAATTATTTGAGCTGGATTCTAAACTTAAAATAAAATCGGCAGTTGTCTGCATAATGCCCATAAAGTATAATTTAACAAAATCAACATTCAAATAGGAAAAAGTGAAAAGTTTTTCTTTTGATGTAATTGTCAAAAGAAATCTGGACACAAATGTGAGAAACATAATTTCTTGTGTTATTTCTCATAAATATTAAATAAAAATAAATTGATATACTAACATTTTAATATGAAATTACTAATACATATTTCAATCTTTAAACAGTAATCTATTAAATTCTTTAATTAGCATATGGAATGAAATACATAATATTCCTTTGACATGTGGTTAATATTCTACAATTTGTTGAAGGGAAAAATTACTAAAACTTACTTTATGCTTTTAGTGTTTTATTTTATCTCAGTTGTAACTTATAAATATTGCAAAAAGAAAGATAATGTGGAATAGGTATTGTATTTTTCCCAAAAATAATTTCTACTAAAATTTAAGCAACCTATATAATATTGAATGTTTGCTTCATTTCTGCATCTACATTATCTTGATCAACTATTAAAAGTTTCAGCTAAGGATTTCATTGAGAAGAGAATATGTTTCTGTTCCAATCTTTGTCCTTGCTCTGCATAGGACAAAGCTAAGTTGATAAAATTCACTTCCAATGTAAAGATTGTACCTCCTAAGTATAGGATGATATGTTAGTACAAATGAAGTGAATCACATATAAGGTGGTACCTGTAAAGGGAAACCATGAATGTAGATAAACTACAATCTTCCATTATTTCTGCAGTTAACCTAAATGCTGGTATTTAATCATTTTCCAAGATGTTTTGAGATGTGGAGGAATGTGTTTAATAATGTTTTGTTGTTGTTTTCACAAAGTGATTTGATTTAAAAAAATTATATTGCCAGAGTGATGTACAGTTACATACTTAAGGTAGTGAGTATATTTATTCTTGAACATTGTTACCTTTTCCCACATTTTCCTCCCACTTTCTTCCTCCCCCTCACCAAGTTGTCAAATTCGTTTCCATTTCCAACATACTGTCTTGTGAGTATCACTGTTATAGTGGTTCATGCTTTGCCCATATCTCACCAGTTTGTTGTTCCCTTTTCCTTCCCTAATTCAAATAAATTAGCATTTTCAAAATTCCTTGTAACTTGAATGGGCTGTCAGTGTATTAATCCATCACCCTTTATGTACAGCTGTGGCTAGTTTGTCTTAGCATAGTTTCTGATCCATGTTTGTTTGTTTGTTTGTTTTTCCATCTGTCATTGGTTTCCTTATCTTCATTGATTTCACTGACTTTTCAAGTTCAACATGTCCGGTCCAAAGGTCACAACTCATGCCCTCTGCTGTTTCCAGAAGCAACAATAAGTCAGCCTTTTTATTTAGATTTATGAAGCTGTAAGTTTTCTTTCTAATCAGTTTGTTTTGTCATTCACTACTCCAGGGTAGCAATGAGCAACTATATTTGTGTATTTCTTCCATTAGCTTTGTACCTTTGTTTCATGAATTTTGATGTTTTATTTTTAGCTATAACCACCTATGTGCAAGATCTCACCATGCTTTCAATTTGTCAAAGGCTGTATTAGGATCACTATAGACATCATGCTATATTTATACGTAAATTAAATTTTAGCTGTAACATATCATAAAATGTATGCATATTCATATTATCTTCAATCTGACAAACTGAGTTTTAGTGAGTATAAAATTACTTACTCTCGTAGTCGTTTACATGTCTAGGTTTAAGACAACATTCTTTACTAAATGCATTTTTATCTGAAATAGTTGTAATAAGGGGTTCTAGTTCAACATATTAATTTATATGAATTCAATATTTTGTTATTTGTTTTCAGTTGAAACAATTTTAGTTTCCCCATTTTTCTGCTTCTTTTCTTCTTTTTAAGATTAACTCAATTTTTTTAAAAAAAAGTATTTTAAAGTCCTTATTTCCCCCAGTGAGTATTTTTCTTTAAAATTTTTTATTACAAATAACTAAATCATTTAGAAAACAGACTAACATTAGACTATTTTTTTTCAGATTCTTCTAAATTAACACTGACTTTAAATTCTCCTATGGGTTGAATTTATGCTTTTGTGTCCTTTCCTCATGTTAACATTCTGCAAGTTCTTCATTCCTGTATCACAGGAGATTTCTCTGAATCTTGGACACTAGTAATTGCTGTTGGATATGTTTTTGTAAAAAGCTGGTCATCACTTGCGTAAGCATGTCTCTTACCTTCCAGCTTCAAAAGTGGAAATTCCACAGCCCTCATTTCTGACCCACTCCCTCCATGACAACCAAGCTTTGTCTTTTATCTACTAGAGATCTTGGATGAGAGTGCTGTTTGCCACTTCACATTGGGTGAGAAGGCATGTGCCTGAAGTGATCTCTTGTCCTCTGGAAACATATGTTTTCCTAGTTGCATTACCAGGTCGGAGACAAGTATTCCAGCAACGCCTGAATTTTGTCTCGATGAAGGGGATCCTTTTTCATAGGTGCCTCTCCTTTCTGGCTAGGTGGCATGATTTGTGAGTTTTATATGCGTTCTCTTCTCCACCCCATTCTTAACAGTGGGAAAGCTTATAATTCATATGAAAAGTAATTTTTATGTCTCCCTATCACAGTTAGAAAACCTGTGGTCAGCCGCTCTATTGAAAGCACTTTTTTTTTTTTTGCTTCTGCCACTGAAACTTCTCCCAATTGTTGACTTGTATATCCAGTGGAAGCAGTGGAAAATTGATAGCAAAACAGAAAAAGACTCTTGTCGTGCCTGACCTGGCATGTAAGTCTTCATGCAGACTTGAAACACTCATTGCCATTTCAGATTTCTTCCCTTACTATTTTATAGTTGTCTCACATTTCTATGTTCTTTCACAGGTGAATCACTTTATCTTTCTCATCTGTCATCAAAAGTACAAGGCATTTTATTCCAATTTATTCCTTCCTTCTTTCCTCCTTACTTCCCATCTTCCCTCCCTCCTTTCCCTCCCTCCCTGTTTTCTTTCCTTCCTTCCTTCCTTCTTTCCTTCCTCCCTTCCTTCCTTCCTTCCTTCCTTCCTTCCTTCCTTCCTTCCTTCCTTCCTTCCTTCCTTCCTTCCTTCCATGTTTTCTGTCTTCCCTCCCTTTACTCTCTTTTTCCTTGTTTCCTTTCTTTGCAGTAGTTTTAACCCCAATTTTATGATTTGCCAACAAAAATACTTGGGACTGTTTATATGTGTTAATTTTACTTGTTAAATACAAAACAAAATCTTATATTTTAAATATTTTTAACAAAAAATAAGAACAAAATACATAAGGCCATATAGGATAAGTCCAAATGAAAGGACCTCCAGGATATGGAAACAAGAGCTATATAATGTGTGATTGTTGTTCTTAATGTGATATGTTATTTCTCATCTCTTGTGTTGTCCCTTGGTTATCTCATATCATTACAAGAGCCATATAATGTGTGATTGTTGTTCTTAATGTGATATGTTATTTCTCATCTCTGTGTTGTCCCTTGGTTATCTCATATCATTACAAGAGCCATATAATGTGTGATTGTTGTTCTTAATGTGTTATGTTATTTCTCATCTCTTGTATTGCCTCTTGGTTATCTTGTATTGTTACAGTATCCTATCTTGTTTTCTGATATACTGCATATATTTTTATTTGTTTATTTGAAATAAGATAGGGAAGGGTGGAAACAAGATGAGGGGAGGGGCTGAGGGGAGGGAAATGGGGAAAAATCATGAGAAAGAGTAGCAATGTTTGTGAAGTAATACACCTTCTATCTGGTGAATATAATGTAACCCTTCTAGTAATTACAATAAAAAATAAGATCAAAAATATAAATTATATTCACTTCAATTCTGACTTTATTTAAAATACAAATAAAACATAAAGGAGGTTGTATGCATATATAATCAAAGGACTAAAATTTTGTATGCTTAGGGGAGGATTCCAATGCCATGAATACTCCATACAATTAAAAACTAGTTTATCAAAATGAATACCAGGGCATTTTTTTTGGTTGTAGTACAGTCATGTTTACCAATTTATACAAAATTTATAAGCTTCAAAGTTAATACGAAAGTTTTCTATAAATGGGAGTTTTCTCTAAAACTTTTTTGGTTGGTTATGGGGCTTGAACTAGGCCTGGGTGCTGCCCCTGAGCTCTTCAACTCAAGGCTAGCTTTCTATCACTTGAGTCACACTACCACTTCTGGTTTTCTGGTGGTTAATTGGAGATAACGAATCTCATGGACTTTAGTGCCCAGGCTGGCTTTGAATCTTGATTCTCAGGCATGAGTTACCAGTACCCAGCTCCTAGATAAAACTTCTCTAAGAAGTTTTCTATAAATGGGAGCATTTAAAACTGCAAATCTGCTACCCGTGATTTAAAGTGAGAAATATTTTAAATTATACTTAATATATAACTGCATTAGATTCTGATATCTATTCTATAAGCTACTGAGTGTGAATGCTCTGAAATCTTCCCTTTCTGTTTATGCTTCTGAGAATGGAGGAAGGAACCCAGGCTTAAAAGTGCCTAAAACATTCTGCACATGGTTATGTGTCAGCACTTGTCGAGTGTAAGGACATTTTCTGTTTCTTTTTTCTTATTTTGGTGGTCCTGGGGCTTGAACTCAGGGCCTGGTTACTATCCCTGAGATTTTTTGCTCTACCACTTTAGCCGTAGCTTCACTGGGCCTTTTTCTTTAAAGTCCAAATACAAAGCCTCATGTGAAATCAAAATCGATCTACTGATCTGCTAGCCACGGCTCGAATATTGCCATAAACCTTTGATGGAGGATTTCCTAGGATGAGATTGCAAATGGCAGTTCTTGCCATTTTGATGTTCTGGAAAGATCCAAGGATGTGAACTTTCACATCAGGCAAAACTATCCACGTCCCTGTCACATTCTCTATGGTGAATTTGGTTTTTCCTCCTTTGCCAGCAATTCTCCCTATTGCCCTTGACAAATGGTCTCCTTTGAGGGGCTTAACATCTGTAATTTCAAGTCTCTAGAAAGAGATCATCTAGCCTGATGAGGGCAAGTGCATCCTCCACTTGAAATTCAAGAATAAAGGCCTTCACAAAATCAGCTGCTTTTGTCAGAGCACTAACATCCTTGGTTTCCTTACAAGTTCTGATTTCTACATTTCTTGATTTCAAGTTAAAGCATATCTGAAGTCCCAAATGTTCTACGATAGGAGTAAATATCTTCATCCAGTTTTCTTTCAAGGGTGTGTATCTGTTAGCCGCGTCTCTTCTTTTCCACTCAGGAATCCGTCCCCAGCCAGTGGAGGGAAGACAGGCCTCTTGGCCGGCCGGGCCTCTTCCATGTCCATGAGGCCTGCGCCTCGGACTTTGCCCGCAGAGGACAGCCGCTCAGCCTGTCTCTTCTTTGCTCGCTGACCACCCTTGAGAGTGACCTGGGTAAACCCGTCCTGGGCGCTGACACTCTGAATCTCCACTAGAGCAGGAACACGTGCGCGGCCGCACTCCCAGGGCATATTTTTAACATGTTTGTTATTCAAATACTTCCTACAGAAAATGCCTTGAATAATCCTGACAGAATCTGAGAAGTCACAGAGGGGCTCTCCTTTTTTCTTTTTTTTTTTTTCTTACTAAAACAGTGATGTATTGTAGGATTTTTTGGTTATTTTTAAAAAGTATTACAAAGGTAGAATACACCAGGGTTACAGTTTTATAAGTCAGATAATGTGTACATTTCTTTTTGGAAGTGTCAGCCCTTCCCTTACCATCTCCCAGTTTTCCCCTCCAGTCCACCCATAAGTTGAATAGTTTATTTTCATCATAGTGTCTAATGAATGCCACCTAGGTAATTTTTATTTAATTTTTTATAAGGTGCATTAATTCACATACATTGATACCCTTTCACATGTCTTGGTCCCCATTACCCTTCCCTCCACCCTCCCCTCTTGGTTTCCCCCCTTCCCTATCCAATTTCAAATAACCAAATACAAATAAATCCAATATATCAGATAACTAAGTGAGATACTGTAACAATATGAGATAACCAAGGGACAGCAAAAGAGATGAGAGATAACATAGTACATTAAGAACAACAATCACTCATTATATGGCTCTCCTTTTTTCTACTCAAGTTCATACCTTATTAATAGAATTACTGGAAAACATTTCTTAATTATTGGCTGTGTCAGTATTTTTTATGACTCTCCTAATTTTGGACTCAAGGGAAAAATATTACCTTGTGCTTTATCTTTTGCATAATTAATAGATCAAGTCTTATTCATCAGCTTCTGACCAGAAGTACATTTTGATTCTGAGTTAGTCAATATTCTTTGTCTTCTATAATGTCTGAAGCTTATATCAAAAGCATATGTAAAAAAAATTCCATGAAAGGACCTCCAGGATATGGAAACAAGAGCCATAATGGGTGATTGTTGTTCTTAATGTGCTATGATATTTCTCATCTCTTTCTTTGTATCTTGTTTATTCTCATATTGTTACAGTATCTTACCTTGATATCTGGTATATTGTATATATGTTTATTTGTTTATTTGAAATAGGATAGGGAAGGAGGGAAACAAGATGAGGGGAGAGGGTGGAGGAGGGAAACGGGGACAAAAACATGAGAAGGGGTATCAATGTTTGTGGAGTAACAAACATTCTGTCTGGAGAATAAAATGTATTACTTCTGTTAATTACAATAAAAAAGAATGAGAGAAAATTCCAACAAGAGGTTGCAATTTTCCAATGATTCATATGTAGGTATATAAAATATACAATTAGTATGAAGGATTTTAATTTATGTGATAGAAATCATTTTATAGGTTAATTCTTTTGAGAATAGGCTTAGATTTAAAGTGATATTCTTAACATATATTACTGTTTTTTAATCACTATCAAGTCTTCAAATATGTAGAAACATTGATGATCCTTTTTTAATACCTTTTGGCAAATTTCAATGTCAGAATGTGTTGCTCTCTGATTGACTGTCCTTGCAATATAAATTTTTTAGGAAGACATGTTTGCCTGTCTCTGGAATTCTAAAGCATGGAATATCTTTAAATTACTACTTTTTCTCTGAAATTTAGATTTTTGGTATGTTGGTGGATTTTAACTTCTTTTTATTTTTGTTCCTCAAATGTAACTTAATTTAGAAATTTCTTGACTATAGTACAGTCTTTTTAAAAAGTGACCTATATTGGCAGTAGATGAAATAGCAAGTTGTTCATATGTAGTGCTAGTAATAAATGGAGTTCTTAATGCAGATAAATATCATTTTATTTTATTAATATCATGTATTAAATTGCATAGTAGTATAACTTGTATAATATAACTAATCCTTTTGCATATTGATTCTTAAGATTATGCTCATTAATTGCTGACATAATTTTAGCTTTTTCATTTAATGATTAGTTATAATGATCAAGCCTTTGCTGATTTTAATTAATAATAATGTTCTAATTATGATTGAATGCCATATATAACTCTATCACTTAACATAGAATAAGCCAATGTATAAGGTAAACTACTTATTTTGATTAGCTTGGTATATAGAGACCTAGTGAATAATTT
Organism: Megascapheus bottae; assembly: GCF_031878675.1. Classification (NCBI taxonomy): domain Eukaryota; kingdom Metazoa; phylum Chordata; class Mammalia; order Rodentia; family Geomyidae; genus Megascapheus; species Megascapheus bottae. The sequence continues at coordinate 34,989,113 of NC_143514.1, read as the reverse complement.
TAAACTAAAGAAGATGTACTCCTTATTGAAGAACTTATATAATCTTCATGGAAAATATTTCTTCTTTTTTGAGCTCTAAAGCATTATATTATAGGTATGCAAATATGAAACAAAGCATATTTAGTGAAATAATTAGATTAATGAGACTACCCTTTAATAATTTTGTGTAATCAAGCCTTAACTGAAAACTGTATGTGAACATTTTCCAACATTTTTCTGATAAATCTTATTATTAACTCTAAGTGTTATAAATAATAAGTTATTTTTGTATATTGATTATAATTTAATATGAGCTCTTATAGTTCATAATAGTGTAAATTACATAATATTTATTTTTTGTTAGATTCTAATCATAAAATACATGCAGTCCAATACAAATATTGCAAAGCAGAAAGAAGAATCATTTTTGGAGCAGTAAGTACATAAAAAGAAAGAAAATATTCTGTGCACATTTTTAACTTGTACAAGAGTAAACAGATTACATATAACTGATGGACAGTTTTCAACGTAATGACATTAGTTAACAGCAATTAGCATTTAGCAAAGTAAAAGAATTTCTTTTTATTATGGAAAATATAAAAAATGCTAATGAGAATTGTTAGTTCTGTGATAACCTCTGATGATTGGGCAAAGTGAATAAATTCTCAAGGACAGCACAAAAATAATACATCTGCTTTGATCACTGAGCCTATTTATGTCATATGATGCAATATTAATTATTTATCATGTACTTAGAAATGACTTTGTATGAGTTGTTTTTTAATCATATAACCACAGTATAAATTTGTGAAATGGTCCACAAATCAGATGCTATTGCCACGTAATAATGGTTCTTATTTGTATTCCCTTATGTTGATGGAGAACTATGGGCTATGACATACTTCCAACATGCAATTGAAATATTAATATTGTCTCATGTTCGTGCTTTGATATCATCATTGCACACTTGTATTTACTGATGTTCCAACATCAATGACTATGAACTCTTTCTCTGACCTCTGATTTCTCACTATGTCAAGCACTACTTTATCATTATTATCACATTCTGAGAAAAAGTAGATTTTGTGCTCCTGGGTGACATTTCTGTGATTTAAACATCATGACAGCACAAAGATAGCTAACAGACAGGTTTGATAAAGAAATCACTGCCATTTTTTTTAAGAGTTCCCACACTGATATGGTCATTCAAGGCAGATTTACATATGGCCACATTTTCTCTTTGGTAAATGATATTTACTTAAGAATAATAATAACTAGTGTGTTTTCTCAGTAGTTTATAATTGATAATCCCAGAGTATTTACTATGGGGTATTGGTGCCATTTTCTTGTACTTAATTTCAAATCCCTTGCTCCACTTTTACCTTTAGTATGCTACCAGCATCCTTTCCGACTTTTATATCCTGTTCTATTTTGAACCAGAGTTGTAACTTGTGCACTTCCCTCTCTCTCTCTCTATCTTTTCAATGGACTTGAAGATAATATAATCTTAGAAATTTTCTTTTTTATCCTCACCCTGCTTTTTAGTTTCTATATGATTGTATTTCTATACCTTTAGAGTCTTTAATATTGGAATATGCCAGGGGTTCCTTATTCTTATTTTTGGTTCAGTGTATTTTCACTCATTTTTTATTCTTGTTAATTTTACCTCTAAATAACACACATACAGTAAAGATTCTGAAATTATAATTTCAGACTAGTTTTGAACTAGTCGTAGTAATGAAACTCTCTGATATTAGTGCATCCCAATGGATTTTCTGTGTTTACGTTAATGCTCTATATCTTCACTCTCCAATCAGGCTAGAAGCCACATCAGATTATTGTATATGAGAGGTAGTTTGAATTAAAAGCATTGAATTACTAATTTTTCAAACTTAATAAGTTTATTTTAAAGTTGCATTTGTCAAGTGATTACTAACCCAGGAAGTATTATCAGTCTAATAAATCTTCACATTTGCATGTAAATTCATAATTCAACATAATGACATGAATATGTACTACAAAACATGATACAAACATTGTTCTTTGTAAGCCACAGGCGACATTTGGAAATGTTACTCTTTTTTAAAAAAATTGCTGGTGGAATTTAAATCATTAAATCATTAAAATCATTTCAATATGACAAGTGAAAAAAATCCCACTAATATTATTTTTCACTCCATTTCAAGTCATTGTAATAGACAAAGCATCCAGACCCTCCTTCCACATTACTTGCCAATTGTTTTATATGAGAGACTAGAGCAGAGTAAACTTAAAAATTAAAGATAATTAGGCCATGACACTATGGCATTCCTCTGCTTGAAAATTTCAATTTTTTTCCCATCTAAATGTTGGTAAAAACTCATTTGCTAAGAAGGACTTGTACTTCTCATCATAGTATATCTAAGCCTTGTCTCTCTGATCTCAGTGCATTCCTCTTTACTGTGCTTCCTCTATGTGGTGACACTGAACTTTCGGTGATTATATTAAATATTCCCCAGGAATATTTACTGCAGGATTCTTCACCTAACCTTATGTTTACACATCTTTGTTGTTTCCCATTGCAACTTTCTCAAATAGCTGTGCAAATTTTCTGTCTGAAAAACTTTCCCTGAGTAAATTCTTTAAAATATCAATCAAAAAATATTCATACTTTTTCTTTATAGATTATATAATGTCAAATGCTATTTGCTGTGCAATTTTATGATGTTCTCATATCTGTATAAAAGAAATCTATTTTAATTAGCATATATTATTTATTTACATTTTCTCAGTTATTTGGCAATCGATAATATTTTGTTTCTATGATTTTCCCAATTTTTTACTTTTTCTAAAAGTCAAATAATTAGATATATTTACTTCACTTAATATAATTTTTTCTAAGTCTTTCCATTTAAGAATTCCATTGTGTATAAATGCCATCTTCTGGATCCATTCATCAACTGAGGGGCATCTGGGTTGGTTCCATATCTTTGCTATGGTAAACAGTGCTGCAATGAACATCGTTGTGCTACTGGATTTAGTATGTCCTTGTTTCTGAACAATTGGGTAAATGCCAAGTAGTGGAATTTCTGGGTCAAGGGGGGGAGTTCTATGTTTAGTCTTTTGAGAACTGCCATACTGCTTACAATAGTGGTTGAAGAAGTTTCCACTCCCACCAACAGTGTAGTAGTGATCCCCTATGGACACATCCCCTCCAGCATCTTTTGTTATTAGATTTCTTGATCCTAGCCATTCTAGTTGGAGTGAGGTGGAGTCTTAGAGTTGTTTTGATTTGCATTTCTTTTATGGCCAGACATGTCGAGCATTTCTTCATGGGTCCATAGGCCATTCTTATTTCTTCTTCAGAGAAGACTGTCTTTAAGTCTTTGGCCCATCTTTTAATGGGATGGTTGTTTCTTTGGAGATTAGTTTTGGATTGATTCAATTTTTTGAGCTGTTGATATATTTTAGATATGAGGTATTTGTCTGTTGTATGGTTAGTGAAGACCCCGCCACCTTCTCCCACTCTGTAGGCTTTCTAGTTAATTTGTTAACTATGTCCTTTGCAATACAGAAGCTCTGCAGTTTAATGCAGTCCCACTTATCCAGACTTTCTCTGACTTATTGTGTTTCTTGGTCCATATTAAGAAAGTTTCTACCTGTGCCAAGGAGACCTAGTATATCTCCTATTCCTTTTGGTAAAGTTTTCAATGTATCAGCTTTTACCTTGAGATCTTTTGATCCATTTGGAGTTAATCCTAGTGCAGGGTGACAAAGAAGGATCCAAATTTAGTTTTCTGTACGTGCTTAACCAGTTTTGCCAGCACCACATTTGAAGAGGCTGTCTTTCTTCCATTTTATTTTTTTGGCTCCCTTGACAATGATTAGGTAGCCATAGGTCTGCGGGTTAATATCAGGGTCCTCAGTTCTATTCCCTAGGTCTTAAGACCTGTTCTGGTGCGAGTACCAAGCTCTTTTGGTCATGATATCTCTGTAATAGTCTTAAGTTTGGTATTGAAATTCTCCTGTGCTATTCTTTCTGCTAAGAAGTGTTTTTGGTATACGGGGTCTTTTATTATTCCATATGAAATTTTGGATTGCCTCTTCTATTTCTTTAAAGAATGACCTTGGAATTTTGATGGGTATTGTGTTGAATTTGTAGCTAGCCCTTGGCAAGATTGCCATTTTCATGATGTTGATACTTCCAATCCAGGAGCATGTGAGGGTTTTCCATTTCCTCAGTTCTGCTTTAATTTCCTTTTTCAGGGTTTTAAAGTAAAAATGCATATTTTATAAAGAAAAGGAAAAATCTTATTACATGTAAAAATCACAAGTAGCATGGCATAGTGTGAAATATGATCAATAACCTTGTAGACTGTTATCATAGTTGATGAAAATGCAGCTAAAGTGGTGTTTAATTGAATATTTCTTGATTATCCACTCAATTCAAGAGAATGTAATTTTTAATACTTTCAAAATTTTATCCTACTGTGTAAAGCTTTATTTCTAATACAATCAACAACAAAATGGAGCACAGATTTACCAACATTATGTTACAATTTATTAGCTCATTGCTAATTTAATCAAATTTTATCTTTCTAAAAGACAAAATATTCAATTAAATTTTGCTTATATAACAGTGAGATTAGCAGTGAAAAGAAGGCAGGTGGGGGTGAGGGGTAATAACTATTAGCTACTACATAGAAAAGTACCTTAAATTGCTTCCAAAAATTCAAATCAGTAAGATATAGTCCAATTTTATGGATATCTTGCTTTCTTCATGCAAAGGACATCTATTAAACAAAGTGTTATATACCAGCAAATATTTGTTTAGGATGTGGTCCCTTTTGGTTTTATTCCAAGAAAATAAGGGAAAAGTAAGAAGGTATCTATTTACAGGAACTGAGGAAAACTGTGTCAATACTTAAGGATAGAATAAAGTTGATTTTTTTCTAAACTTTCTTTAAAAATTGTTGGTGAGAAACAATGTGCTAGACTGTTTTCACACTTCTCTGTAATATATAAGCTGTGAATTCTTTGAGTCCAGACAATAAGTCACATACTTGAGGATGATTGATTAAAATTATTAGCTTAATTTTTTTACACTGAGATTTGTAGACTATAATTTGTTGATATTGATAAATGTAATTTATCTTAAATAGTATATGTTAATATATTTTTATCCAATTTCATTTTGTATGAATTTACAATATAGAAGCAGAATAACAATATAATGTTCATACTGAAAAAATATTTAGAATTTCTTCTTGCAACAAAAAGGTAACATTCCAATCTTGTGTATTTTTTCTCTATGGACAAGTCTTTTACTTCATGAACACTTGCATCCTATATTTTTCTGAACTTGATGTCATGTTCTAATGTTAGACATCTACAACACAGGTATCTAAGGTGTTTTTACTACAGAAATCATCATTTATTTTGTAAGTTTTAACATTGCGTTCATTTAATAGAATTTATTATATAATAAATTATAGAACACTATAAAATAATGTCAAATTGTTGAAGTGAGGCTTATACACTACATGAGGCTTATAACAGTGTGGTAACATATAAGTACTGTACTACCAGTTATTTGATGTTAGTACTTTCATTTAGTATACTGCTAAATACTAACCTTTAATTCCCTAGAATGGGCATCTTAATCTCTGCTTAGTGCTAAATTAATCAATAAGCCTTTTGCTTTACCTGAAATTCTAGCTTTCCTTTCTCTCTGTTCCCTTTATCTACAACCAAACAATACCTAAAAAAACACTAGTTGTAGAATAATTAATCAAGTAAAGGGCTGTCCATTCTAAAATGATGTAAGTGGAAGTGTCATTTAATCATTGAGCTGATGATGAAAGAAGCTCTTTCTCAGAGAAAATCCAACGTGGTTTTCCTGTGCAAAACTATTTAACATGCTTACATTCCCAGCACAGTAGCATATTTTGCCAATTTACCTCTTAAATTTAGCAGGATAATTTTTACTATACTATCTTTTAATTTTTTAAGAGCTCTCAGAAACATATCTGAAAACATCTTCTTTTAATGAGATGAGCTTTACTCTATCTAATCATTGAATTTAGCTAAGTGTTCGCAAGGAGTTTGATATCCTACTGTAGTGCTAAATTATAGGAACTTCTTTTATTAATTCAGTTGACATTTATTTTATATGCTTTTGGTGTTCTGAATATTAGTGTAGCAAATATTTATGAATGGGCCAGAATCATGTCAATTTCTCAATAATATACTTATATATATATTTATTGTAATTAATAGAAGAGTTACATGATATTTGCCAGATATGGTGCATTAATTCCCATGCATGGCTACCCTTTCATATGTCTTGGTCCCCATTTCCCTCCCCCCCACCCCCACCCACCATCCCCCGTTCCCTATCCAATTTCAAATAACCAAATACAAATACATCCCATAGATCAGGTAACAGAGTGAGATATTGTGACAATATGAGATAACCAAGGGGCAGCAAAAGAGATGAGAGATAACATAGTACCTTAAGCAGAACAATCATTCACTATATGGCTTATGTTTCTATATCCTAGAGATCCTTTCATTTTGCATCCTACTATATGGCCTTTTGTATCAAGGTTTTGCTCTATTGCAAATCTCTGCTAGGAGAGCCCAAGATTTCTACTGATTATGACAAATGAGGGAACCATTGAGCCTAAGTTCCTTTGACTCTGGTTTACTTCACTTAATATGATTTTTTCTAAGTCTTTCCATTTCCTAACAAATGGGGTGATGTCATTCTTTCTGACAGCAGCATAGAATTCCATTGTATACAAATACCACATCTTTTTGATCCACTCATCAACTGAGGGACATCTGGGTTGGTTCCATACCTTTGCTATGGTAAATAGTGCTGCAATGAACATTGTTGTGCTGGTGGATTTAGTATATCTGTACTAGAATTAACTTCAAATAGATCAAAGACCTGGAGGTAAAAGCTGACACTCTGAAAACTTTACAAGAAGGAATAGGAGATACACTAGACCTCCTTGGCACAGGTCGAAACTTTCTTAATAAGGACCAAGAATCACAACAAATCAGAAAAAGGCTGGATAAGTGGGACTGCATTAAACTGCAGAGCTTTTGCATGTCAAAGGACATAGCTAGTAAACTAATTAAGAAGCTTACAGAGTGGGAGAAGATCTTCACCAACCATACAACAGACATAGGCCTCATATCTAAAATATATCAACAGCTCAAAAAATTGAATCAATCCAAAACTAATCTCCAAAGGAACCACCATCCCATTAAAAGATGGGCCAAAGACTTAAAGAGAGTCTTCTCTGAAGAAGAAACAAAAATGGCCTATAGACACATGAAGAAATTCTCAACATCTCTGGTCATAAAAGAAATGCAAATCAAAACAACTCTAAGATTCCACCTCACTCCAGTTAGAATGACCAGGATCAAGAAAACTAATAACAACAGATGCTGAAGGGGATGTGACCAGGAGGGACCACTACTACACTGTTGGTGGGAGTGGAAACTTCTTCAACCACTATGGAAAGCAGTATGGCAGTTCCTCAAAAGACTGAACATAGAGGTAGCCTATGACCCAGCAATTCCACTACTTGGCATTTACCCAGTCATTCAGAATCAATAATATACTTTTTGTCCTTTTTATTTACATTATAGTAATGCTGGAAGTAACCAATGAAAGAAAAATTTGCAATATTACATTATCAAAACAATAAGTGGCAAACTTTTTCCTGTCATTTAACAAAATGCTTCAGAGTGGGGAATTTACTGATAAAAGAGGTTTTTCTTTTCCTCTCAGAGTTCTGGAGCATAGGATATCCAATTTTATAGTGTCATCATAATCAGTATCTGATGAGTGCATTTTTTTGGTGTTCTCACACAGGGGAAAGAAGTAGAAGGAGAAAGATATAAGCTTGTGTCTTTACAAAACAGAAGAGTTGAGGGGGTTCCCCTAGCCCCAATTTTTAATCAGATACATACCCTATGCACTGGGATAGAATATCCTGACTTCATCCATTAGATCTCATTACCATTATTCTACAATTCATATTCTACCATGTGTAATTTGGGGGCATACATTCATATAATAGTCTAAGAAAAACATTTGTTTGGGAAAATACATGGTATTTAATTTAGCCTTTCTAGGTGAGATAAAACAGCAATAGGTTTCTCCAAGGGTAATATCTGGGGCATGTCCTCCAAGACATTGTAAAGCAAATATCCTGATGATGGCTAGAGAAGGAGTATCCAATGAGAAAGCATTGAAAAATAAAGCTAGATGGCAGTTTAAATGAGTTGGCAATATATCGCTGCAGTAGCAAAAAGTTGAACTGAACTCAACTCTGATGTTTACACCGAACAGTGAGAGAATGAGAGAAGAGTGGAAATTGGCAAACAATGGCTCAGGAGAGTCTGGGTTTGTTAATTGTTAATTAATTCTTGAGAATTTAGACTCTTTCTCTCAGTAAGGCTGGGGGATGAGGCCCAAATGCAGATTACAGTAGACACTCAATTTTTTTGACAGCTTTGTGTTTTCTTAGGCAGACTGTAGAAGACAAGCTAAGGCCTTTTAAGAATGCAGCCTTGGGTAGTTAGAAACTAGGTCAGTGTGTTCAAGTGTTTATAAGCTAAGGTTGAGCCCTAACTGAAAAAAATGTTCAGAGTGGTCTTCCTGGAGTTTGGTAAGTGAGAAAATATCTGTCAATAGCATTACATATTAAAAAAAACCCAGAAAGGCATTAAATTACTCTGCTTTAAATTGATTTTAGGTTTGTGGGTCATATCTTTAAACCCACTTGATTAGGAGGCAGAAATGCATAGGATCACAATTTGGAGCCAGTCCTTGCCAATATAAAGGCCAGTCCTTGCCAATATAAAGCGTGATTCAATGGTTTATATTTATCTTTCCAGCTATTTAGCATTTGTAAATATGAAATGGAAATCTGGGCTATTGTAGGAAAAAGATAGCTTCTATTAAGATCAAATAATAAAAGGAAAAAAGTTCTAGGATATGACACAGATGGTAGAGTACCCTGGAAAGTGTGAAACCCTGAGTTCCAAGCTCAGTGCTATCAAAAATAAAATCATAATAATATATAACATTTAGTGATGTGTTAACAAACACAGATACCTTATAAATATTAATTTGTTTCTCATACACTAATTCAACTTCATATCATTTCTTATTTATTTTTACCAGTGCTGGGCCTTGAGCTCAGGCCTGGGCATTGTCCTTCAGCTTTCTCAAGGATAGAGCTCTATTACTTGAGCCACAGCACCATTTCTGTATTTTTTCTATGTATGTGGTACCAAGGATCAAATCCAGTTTGTTGTGTGTGCTGGGCAAGCACTCTAACTCTAGGCTAAACTCCAGGACCTTATTTCTTAATTTTTTTTAAAAAAAATATTTTTATCATTCCTGGGACTTGAAATCAAGGCCTGAGCATTGTACCAGACATTTTTTGCCCAGTGCTAATGCTCTATCATTTAAACTACAGCTTCACTTCTGCTTTTGGGTGCTTAATTGGAGGTAAAAGACTCAGAGAACTTATTGTTTTGGGGTGGCTTCAAACTGTGATCCTCATCATCCTGAGTAGCTAGAATTTCAGACTTGAGCCACAGGCATCCAGCTTTTGTGCTTCTTATTTTGATGATAATTCCCTCCCTTGGTGTGACTTGGGTATACCATTACTCTACCTTACCAAAAGTTGCTACTGGATGTCTGTAAATGGAAAGGGGAGACAGGAGAGACACAAGGGATTATTTTTATAGACAAATCCATAAGTTTCCTTCTCATTTAGGTTAATAGTTGTTCATTCACATTAACCACATTCTATGTGAGAAGAATCTGATTAGAGTGAGGTTACATAGAAAATAGGGATTAAAGCAGAATGAAACTAATACTTTTAAAGTGAACAAATACAGCATGCACATCTCAGAAAAGGAATAAAACAGAAATATATTTTTATGAGTTCATGGCAGAAATTTATAGAAATTCTCTTCTTGGTAAAAGTTCAGTAGATTCATCTACTAATATGTTTCCATGTATCTTTTTTTCTCTTGGTCTCATGTTACTGAGAGAGTATTCAATTGTTTCTACTCAAGTTCATTGCCTCGTGAGAAAAGATGTGAAAATAAATGAATATTGTTTTAATATGCAATTTAATTGTAAAGAGAACATTCTGAGGACTATGAAATCATACAACTAGTCACTGCAGGATCATCTCTTAAAAGAACCCCCAAGAATATGCTTGACAAAAGCAAATGTAACAGGACCAAAATGCTTTATAATGACATCATTTGTTTTTATATCAAATATAGGGTTCATAGGTCAGCCCAGAGCTAATTCTTTTCAGTCATGTGATGTTTGTACTTTTCTTTAGACCGAAATGAGCTGGCAAGTCTCATCAAAGATGTCAAGGATGTACCTAGCGAACATAATATATCAGATTTCAGGAATGATGTAGGAAGACCTGAAAACCCTTTAAACCTTAGAGTAAGGGAGAGTAGGAAAGTATAGTTATTGCCTGTTTTCTCTAACGAATTCTCCTTTCACTGACAGGATCTGTGGGCAAGGCAAGGTGAGAAGAAAAATGAGAAAGGCAGAAGTACTTTCTCAGTTGAAATAGGATGACCAAAGTTCAGGTTTTCACTTTGTTCTTTTACTTTCTTTATCGCCTGAAAGTGTAAAGAAAGACAATTCCACAAATGCTTGCAGTGTAAATGTGAATAATCGTGGTAGTATATTCAAGTTCTAGATTAGCCATCAAGGGCCCTAACACAGCAAAGATAAATCACTTTAAGGGTTTAAAATTATGCATTGAGTCTCCAAGATGGTGGAGAAATAGGAAATAACCCTATAAACACTACATAAGACATAGGAAATATGCCAAAGATTACTAGGCAAAGTCAGTCTCATAAATTGGAGCTGCGCACCCCTTAGAGGATGGTAGTGGAGTATCCCAAACCAGCATCAAATAAGAGATATATGAGGACATCAAAGGATTAACGATAGCAAAAGCCAAGACAGAACCCATTCAACAGCAAAAGACGGCATAGCCTTGCTGAGCAATTATCTCACGTTGTTGGAGACAAATAGCTTAGAGATGTGATTTTTATCATCATAGACAAAGTCTACAAGAGATTCTTGAAATTCCTGCTAAATGTCCCCTGGATACAAACATATTCTTTATGTGTGGGCCATGAGAGACAGATGAGAGACTGATAAAATATTGGAATCAAGCTAATTTGTCTGAAAATATCCAGAAATGTGTTTTGGTTTCAAACTTCGGGAGTTTAGAGTTAGGTATTCAAAGCAGGATTAGAAAAACAAAATCTACTGGAAACATGTCTTTTATCAATCTTACAGAACTAGAATTAAGATAAAACAAAAAAAACAGAAATGTAAGAGTGAAGTCGGGACTTGAAATATATGGTGCAAAGATGCCTTGAGAAGTTAGATTCAATAGCCTGGTGAAGTGGCTCACCAGTAGCGGTAATCCTAACTACTTAGGAGGCTGAGATCTGAGGATCAATGTTCAAAACCATCCCAGGCACAAAAGGACCTGAGACTCTTATCTTCAGTTATCCTCTAGAAAATGGGAAGTGAGGCTTGGCTCGAGGGTAGGGCAGTAGCCTTGAGCTGAAAAGCTCAGGGACAGCCACAGCGTTCAGGCCGAATTCAAGCCCCATGACTCACCAAAAAAAAAAAAAAAAGCTAGATTGATCAAATGTACAAAGGCAAGTAAGACACTTTCAACTTTGATTTCAAACATTAAGTATGCAATATGGTTTTTTTTTAAATGGAAGACAGATTTTGGCTGGCTGAAGTTCACATTCAGGGAGGTTTCTATTTGCTGACATGGCAACCACTGCTCTATCTGTATTCAGACAGCATGTTTTCTAAAATAAAGTCTGATCTGCATCGAAAGTCTGGTCTCTGGAGTCTGTGTTCCTGGGATTATTCGTGGGCTCCTTCGCCATCTTATTCCCCTCATAACATCCGAGAAGGACCGCGACATTTATATACCTGCAAAATGATTATATATATAATATAGATAAACAAATATGATTGTGATTTTCTATTCTATGGTACTTAAATTAAAATAAGGGAATTTTATTTGGGACTGTACTAATCTCATTTTCCCAAGTTCCACTGAAAGCAAAGTGATGTTTCAGTTCTCTCCTAGTCATCTTGTTATTGAGAGAAATATTCTACTCGAGAGTTTGATAATGGATAGAACTAACATTTAACACTCTGTGAATGAGACTTGAAAGGTTGTTGTTTTTGGGTTTCTCCCCTTACATATCTATCCAAGGGAAGGGCATAGAATACAGCAAATGGCCATATAAGAGCTACACAGAAAAAAAAAAAAAAAAGCAGTCTCAGTGGGGAGTCTTTTTATCATTAAAAGAGTAGGATGAAATTTTCTCTGATTTTATGCAAGATGTGATTGTCTTCTTTGAATAATTCCTTATGCTAGCGGGGAATGGAAAGTTATAATTCAGAAAAGCATAAACTACACTTCTATTTTTTTGTTTTGCAATGATAGCTACTTGGATAGGGAAGTTTTCCCATGGTATTAGAATGAGGAGTGAAACTTGTCATGAAGGCCACTGAGTACCTCTTAGTTTGGCTTTTGACAGCACAATATATAAATTCTTAATTAGAGCTGTTGCATTATGCCAGGTGCCAGTGGTTCACACCTGTGGTCCAGACTACTTAGGAAGCTAAGATCTGAGGATTTGCAGTTTGAAGCTAACCTGGGCAGGACAGTCCATGAAGCTCAACTCCAATTAACCATTCTCTCTCTCTCTCTCTCTCTCTCTCTCTCTCTCTCTCTCTCTCTCTCTCTCTCTCTCTCTCTCTCTCTCTCTCTCTCTCTCTCTCTCTCTCCTCCCTCTCCCTCCCTCCCTCCCTCCCTCCCTCCCTCCCTCTCTTTCTCTCTCTCTCTCTCCCTCCCTCCCTCCCTCCCTCCCTCCCTCCCTCCCTCCCTCCCTCTCTCCCTCTCTCTCTCTCTCTCTCTCTCTCTCTCTCTCTCTCTCTCTCTCTCTCTCTCTCTCTCTCTCTCTCTCTCTCTCTCTCTCTCTCTCTCTCTCTCTCTCTCTCTCTCCCTCCCCGCCCTCTCTCTCTCAGAAGTAACTGTTGCAGTGTAGAATCATGCTAAATATATCAGAAGTAAATAAATGCATAGGGAATACATGTTACAAACAGAAAAAGGCAAATGCCTATGTTCACTATGAAACACTAATTTTATAAATATTTGATTATAAATTTTACATATCCAGGCTAGGCCCTGGTGGCTCACTTCTGTAATCCTAGCTACACAGGAGGCTGAAATCTGAGGATCATGGTTCAAAGCCAGCCTGGGCATTAAAGTCCTTGAGACTCTTATCTCTAATTAACCACCAGAAAACTGGAAGTGATGCTGTGGCTCAAGTAGTAGGGCGGTAACCTTCAGCTGAAGAGCTCAAGGACAGTTTCCAGGCACAGAGGTCATGCCCCACAACCAACTCAAAAAAATAAATAAATAAAATATACACATCATGTAAATTCTGTGATTATTCTGGTTATTCAATTCTCATAAAGAATGAAAAAAATAGAAAAATTTTATTTTATATTACAATTTTAAAAACACTAGACAGTAGAAGGACATTTAGCAAAAGATAAGTAATATACTGACAGAGGTAATTGTAAGAAATCTCTCATGGTAAGGCAGACAGGTAAATTAATTCTATGAGCAAATTTCTTACTCATTCCAAGTTGTCATTATTGTGTTACATCAAAACAAGAACTGTAAATTACTTCTCTCACAAGAACTTACGCTGTAGATCTCAAGAGAGATTTACATTGTATTAATCAACTAAACTATGACTTGAAGACTGTATCCAAGTGAACTTGTATCTGAATTTGAAACCATCTTCCACTGGAAATTTGGCAGGACAGAGGATATTTATTTATGCTGGTGCACTTGGGTTATACTATGTGTGATTCTGGAGCCAAGTGTTCTGGAAAAGCTTTCTCCATTAAGAATGTTGATGAAGCTTGTATTTCCCTAAAACCAATATTAGTGAGGCATCTTTTTGACCAGGAAAAATGTGGAACATGAGATAAATATAAAGTGAGTGTCTTGAAATTGTAGACTTTCTCTGTCCTATGATTCTGCTTATAAGCAGGGTAAAAGGTAGTATGTTATTTTGCCCAAAGTATTATTCCTGGAGACCTAATCTAAACACTGCTCCTCTAATTCATTGAACCATTTGCAAGTAATTTAATCGTATTCCCAAAAGTCTGGCACTAGTGTCACATGGCTGTAATGCTAGCTACTCAGAAGTCTGATTTCTGAGGATCACAGGCAGGAAAAGCCCACTATCTCCAGTCTGTTCTCTCCAAGTACCCACCCAAATTCTTGAAGTGAATCTGTGGCCAAGCAGAAAGAGCACTAAACTTGAGCATAAAAGCTCATGGACAGTGCTAATAGGACATACTTGCTGTTCACTCTGAGGATGTGCTTCTCTTTTAACGTGGCATGAAGAATATGACTTTTTCTCTAACACTAGAATATACTGAATAGAAAGAGAATAATATTAACAGAAAGCCTGATAAACATTACATCTGACTCGTGATCAAGGTTAAAACAAGTGTTATATTAAGTTGCCATAACATAAACCTTGGAATGATGTGATGACCAGAGCCCTTTAATCTACATCTTCCAGTAAGTATGCTTATGTTTCCAGTCTTCTCATGAGATAAAATTAAATTTCAGTTAAGGTAAGTACCCTTATGATTGCTAAAGGCATGGAAAACTTGAAGTGTGTGAGAAATTGAATGTTTCAAGAAGCATCATCCAAGGCAATACCAAATATGACTTAAAGAACAAGTTAAAAATCACACTTAGTGAGGTAAATGAGGTCCAGAAAGACCAAGGTTGCATAAGTCCCCTCATATATGGAAATCAGATTTAGCTTATCAGTTTGTAAGTAAATACATTGGGTACATACGAATGTACTAACTGAAGGATGGTAGGTTCAAGTGAGATCTCAGTGCGTGCAGTTCCTTAGAAAGTCAAAATCAAAATAAATAGTAGAAAATGGATATTTGAAAGAAGTGGGTTTTATTATGCGTCTAGGATTTTCCGAGCAGAGGAGTGCTACAGCTCTAAAGCTATGTGCATATGACCATATAAGACAAGGCGAAATGAAATGATCTCCAGGACAGGGAAACAAGAGACTTACCCCTATGATTGTTTTTAATGTACTGTGTGAAGTTGTTTCTTTTTTATTTCTTTTTCAGTTATTGTTATTTTCTCCTTAAGGTTTATCCTCTGTTGTTGTATCTGACTTTGGTATGTGGTATACTGTATATACATTTATTTGTTTATTTGAATCAGGGAAGGGATGGGAAAATGATGATGAGACAAAGCACAAAGGGTGAACCAGTGTAACAGTGATATTCACAGGACAATATATCAGAAACAAACTTTACAATGTGGGAGGGGGTTTAGAAAAGGAGAAAATATGGGCAAGGGTAACAATGTTTAAGAAGTAATGTGCTCACTACCTTATGAATGTTACTATAACCCCTCTATACATCAACCTGACAATAAAATAAAATTTTAAAAAAGAAGTGGGTTGGAGTCAAGAGGAAAGGGATAGATGAATAAAAAGGGGAAGAGAAGGATACTGGAGACTAAAATTCAATTAATATCCTGCTACATGAAGAAGAATGAGAGAAGAATGGCTAAAGAAATGAGTTAGAATGTTAAAAATGATGACATTGATTAACATATATTGTATTCAAAAGCTACTTTGTTAAGTATCTATGTAACTACATAGCTATAATAAAAACTACAAAATATTTTTGTAAAAATGAGGACATGTGAATAAAGTATATCTATTTGTTAGTGCCAATATTTTAATATTACTTGATCATTTATGAAAAGTTTGCTATATTAATTTGACAATCAGCATAAACTAGCGGTGGTGTATATACAAATATTTCACTATAATTGTTTACTGTTTCAAAATAAAAAATTAATCTAGAATAAGAAGTTAATCTCAACATTGCAAAAGCTTACAGTATCTTACATATTTCACATTGAAAAGGTTTTTGAATATATAACTATAAAGAATAGTTTAAAAATTGCCTCATGAAGTTTTATAAGCCATTCCTTTTTCTTTTATTTTTTTTAGTGTTTTTCTTGTTATTGTAATGGTGATATACAGTGGGGTTAAAGTTACATAAGTCAGGTAATGAGGCTATTTCATTTTTAACAGTAACCCATTAGTTTTTGACTGAATAATCAATTATGTCAAACTGAAGTTTTAGTAACTAATAAGCATGTAAAATCTTTCAATTTGCTGATGACCAGAAATATTAAAATTAAAATAAATAATTCTTCCATTGGCTATTTTAATTAACCTGTCAGTGATGTTAATGTGAATGTGGAAGCACTAATATCTTGATAATGCAGAAAATAACAAATTGTACCATGTTGGAGAGACACCCGACACTATTTAAAATTATAACTGTACCTAACCTTTGTTAAAAATTGAAAGATCATATCATTTTCTCAATAAATTTCTATTTAAAAACAGTAAGTTTGCAGACATTTCTTTTAATATGCAATACTTTTGTTACTGCTATTTGGACATGAATTACTGTTTTATATCTCTTAGTGTAACTACTAATAATGTTCTTACAATAAAAAAAGATCATTTGGATGATTGAGGCTTCTAAGAGTATCAGATCTTAATATTAAAATGTTTGTGACTTCCTTTCTTAAAGGTATCTTTTTGTATGAATACAAACAAACATTATTAGAAATTGCATTTAACAATGGTAAAGCTGGATTGATAAAAGATTGTAGAAAACTGTAATGCTTTAACTAAGCAATATAGATCAACATAAATATGCAAAACATAAAAAGCAGGTTAATTACAACTGAGACTATGTAATTTCAAAACAGTACACACTAGCCTTATATTCTTCATGATTTTGTGTGTGTGCGTGTGTGTGTGTGTGTGTGTGTGTCAATTTTGGGGCTTGAGCTAGGGACCTGGGCTTTGCCTCTGAACTTCTTTTACTCAAAAGCTGGTACTCTACAACTTTAGCCACAGTGTGACTTCCTTATGTTTTAATAGTTTCTTTTTTGTGTGAGGAGGAAGGGTAAGTGATTGTAATTGAGCTGAGGGCCTAGGTACTGTCCCTAAAGATGGTTTTTGCTCAGGGCAAGCTCTCCACAACTTTAAGACTCATTTCTACTTCCGGTTTTTGAGTGGTTAATTGGAGATAAGAATCTCACTGGGACTCTTCTGCCTGGGTGGCTTCCAGCCATGATCCTCAAATCACAGTCTTCTGAGTAGTTAGGCTTATAGGCATGAGCCATCAGTGCTGGCTGTTTATAGTGTCTATGCACAAAGCTTCTATGGAATAGATGCACACCAACTATGATTTACATATGATGCTGGAGTTGGATCAAATTGTAAGGAAAGATTTCATTCCCATGTAAATAATTTCCTTATGTTTTAAATGGAGAAATTAATTTGTCCAGTGTAAAATTTTCTAAATGTCATATGGTTATTCATATTTTATGTATTCTTTACATTTTGAAAGTTTGAAAATGTAAATATAATGGTTTGATTGTAAAAGAGTTTTACTTGAGAGAGGTTTTAAAATGGAAAGAGGATAATTTTTAGCATCTTAATGATTCATAAGAATATTGTAAAATTTAGAATTCCTAACCAAACAGTAAATATGTGATTTACACTGATCAGTCTTTGGAGTTGCTGGTTCAAACAAAGATGGTAGTAAAAAAATTCAACACTAAAATGAACATGATGTATAATAAAATGGGTTTGAAATAATTTGAGAATTCCCAAAGTATAATGAACTACAGAACTAACTTTCAGCAATTAACAAGAGCCTAAATGAGGTTGCTATCTATCTAACTTTAATTGATTTTTTAGTATTTATGTGCTTGACTGAAAATTTTCCAAAAGGGAAGACAAAAACGTTGATGGGCTATGAGAACAGGATATATATATGTATATATATATATTTAATATTTTTATTGTAATTAATAAAAGGGTAACATGATATTTGCCAGATAGAAGATGCATTAATTCACATACATTGATACCCTTTCACATGTCTTGGTCCCCAATACCCTCCCCCCCACCCCCCATCTTGGTTTTCCCACCTTCCCTATCCAATTTCAAATAACCAAATACAAATGTATCCAATATATCACATATATTTTAACAGGTAAAAGAAGTTTCTTAGTAAGCATTCCAGGATATGCATCAGAGCCATAATTCAATACATTCAAGACACAAGGGCAAGTCAACTAAAACTTGAGACTTCACTTTAAAATATATTAATTCCAGATTGATTTTACAAAATTTTCACTGTTTTAGGTGAAGTATTTTTTTATATTTTTTATTGTGATTAACAGAAGGGTTACATTATATTCACCAGAGAGAAGATGCACAACTTCACAAACATTGATACCCTTTCTCATGACATAGTCCCCATTTCCCTCCCCCCACTCCACTTATCTTGATTTCCCCCTTCCCTATTGAGTTTCAAATAACCAATTAAGCACATATAAAATATATCAAATAACAAGGTGAAAAATTGTAACAGTATGAGATAACCAATGGATGGCAAAAGAGATGAGCGATAACATAGTACATTAAGGACAACAGTCACTCATTATACGGCTTTTGTTTCCTTATCCTGGAGTTTTATTGTTAAGTAGTTGTACAAAGATTTTCAATGTGCGTTTCCCAGGTTATGTAAGTACAATGCATTTTGGATTGGTGTGTCTAGTTAAATCCAGCCAAAAAATCCAGCAAAATAAGTTCATAAATTATAGTGGAATGTATCCAAACCAAGAAACATAAATATCTTTTACATTTTCAAGCAACTAGATAGACACTTACATGCACATGCAATAATGTAAAGATTAAAAAAAATAATGGAATACAGAAAACCCTACTATCAGATACAAACTTTAAGATTTCTATTCCTTTGTTTTACAGAAATAAAAGAAGACATTTTATAGAATAATTTTAAAGGGACTATAAAGCTTCACATAGAAATCTTAGAACCCAAAGTAGAACTAAATTAAACATAAATTTCCTGGATTAAATAGATTGGTCAAAATTATTCATAGAAAGAATAGAAACGCGGAAAATATTTCAAAGGAATCTTCATAAGGAAAATTATAGATTATATTATAAGTATAATAAAAATAGAATTGACAAATTAATGAAGAAAATGCTTTAAATGTATATAAAGCATCTAGTGACAAAAATGTTCGAAAGTGTATAAAAACGCTTAAGAAATATTGATTTAAAATAAATGATAGCTAAAATGTACAAACTGAGACATACTATTGTGAGAAAAAAATGTAGGAATAAACCATCAAGCATTTATTTCCTATTACAATACATAAATATTGTCCATTTTTCTTATAAATAATTGCAATATCACTTTTTTGTACAGGAAAATCACTGCTCTAATTGATTAAAAATTTATTATGTAAAACATTATGTACTAGTACTCAATATTAACATGTTCTTATTCAAATATTATTTAACTGAGTTTCCTCATATATAATTAAAATTGCACCTCCTAAATTGAGGAAATGGACATGTTTTGTGATTTTGCCTAGAGATTAATTTTTCTCACATTTAATGCTTTATTTTAATTTTAAATGAGTAATCTAAATTGTATAAAATGTGTGATGAGTTTTGAAACATACCATACTTTAAAGCATAATTTAATAATGAATCAGCATGAGTACATCATTCATAAATTACATGATACAATTTAACAAAAAGCAGCTACATTCAATAATATAACTACGGGTACAGTGATAATATTTTTCCCTGAAAAATCAGAATAGCAAATTCTTGGCCTGAGTTATCAGTCAGAGATATTTAAAAATGCAATTATTAATTTATTTCATAGTTTCACCAAATATTTCAGTTTTTCCTAAAAATTGGCCTTCAAAATCATGACATTCTCTTTAAAACTATTATCAAATAACCAAATATGCATATATACAATATATCAGATAACAAGGTGAAATAATGTAACAATATGAGATAACTAAGGGATAGCAAAAGAGATGAGAGATACCAGGATAAGGAAGGGAGGAAACAAGATGAAGGGTAGGGATGGGGGGAGGGAAATGGGGACCAAGACATGAGAAAGGGTATCAATGTTTGTGAAGTAATGCACCATCTATCTGGTGAATATAATGTAACCCTTCTATTAATTACAATAAAATATATGAATAAAACTATTATCAAAGAGCTACACACACTCATGCAGCTCCATTGCATAGATAGAATTGTCTCCCCAAATTTTTGATGGAATCCACTCAGCATAAACATATTTCAAAAGTGGAAAATCTAATGCAATGTTGGCCTGGCTCTAATCATTGCACAATTTTAATCTGTAATGAAATGTATAATGCTTGGAAAGTCTTTTGATTTGTAAATGTCAATTGTAAATGTTCTTTCATTTCCACTTAATCTCCATTAAACAAAAAGATAGCAGTAGAAATAGACTGAAATAATGAAACAGTTTTCAAATTGTCTACCAATCAATACTTTACTGGAACAAAAATCACTAAAGTATACAATCAATGTAAAAAGTTAAATCCAGTTTTCTTTAATATGATGGATTTTTTTCTCTTTTATTGCAGGTACTATTTTTGTGTGTTTCAGAAAGATAAATCAATAAAGAAGTTATCTACTGAAGCTAATGTTTTCCATGAAAAATATCACTTGGGAAATTCTCCTTTTTTCTTTTCCTTTTTCTTAGAGTATTCATATCAAAGTAGTTTTAATGTTTAGCACTGTATAGCCCTCTGACATTTCTTTATATTCTTTTAGAAATATAGTTAGTCAATAGTCATCTTGCTCTTCATTGAGAGTACAATATGCAATAATGATGCCAGTTTCAACTAGCTTGATTGGATAACCAATCCAGATATTTATTTCAATGTGATGGAAAAAGTATTTTACACCATCTGTCTCCATCTCTAGTTTCTCTTTAAAATGAAAGTGATTTCAAGATATAATGTCTCAACCAAAATAGTTGATCTCTCAAAAATATCATTGAAATTCTTTCTAGAGAATGGAAAATATAGTATTTCTTCCTTGCCTGAAAGAAAACAAAAACCTAAACCATTAATTGCCTATTAACATGGCAGAGTTTCTGAAATGCTAAAGTTCATACCATTTATTACAAATGAATTTACAGAAGTATTCTGTATAGAAATATAAGCTTATTCAGAAGTTGAGAACAGTATCAATTTTTGTGCTTTTTTGGCTAAAATAATTCATTTATTAAATGCTCTTGTAAGGAAAGATAACAAGAGTTACTAGATAAAACGCCTATTCTTTTATAGTTTTTTTCTCTTTATTTTTTATTGTAATTAATAAAAGGGTTACATGATATTTGCCAGATAGAAGGTGCATTAATTCACATATATTGGTACCCTTTCACTTGTCTTGGTCCCCATTTCCCTCCCCCCAACCCCCCATCTTTGTTTCCCCCCTTCCCTATCCAATTTCAAATAACCAAATACAAATAAATCCAATATATCAGATAACAAAGTGAGATAGTGTAGTATCAATTTTTGAGTACATGGGAGAAGAAGATAGGAAAAGGGATCTAACAGAACCTCCCAGATGCTGGTGATAATTTTATTTCTATATTTAAGCATATATCCATGCCATCCATCAAGCTAGCCACTTATGTCTAGCTCATATATATAATACACTATGATGCATAATTTATACAGAAAAAATTGAGTATATAAACCATTATTATATTCTACCTTATTTATGTGATAAACAAATTTCATATTAGTATGGATCAGGTTAGTTTACTTTCTTCTTCACTTATCTGTAGTTTACTTAATCATTAAGTAAAATATTGCTTCAGCTTTATTTCATATTTTAAATTTTCTTCCTATAGTAGCTTAAAAAGTAAGACAGAAAATTTCAAATAAACAAAATATCAACCCTCTCGTAAAATAGACTTTTTTGAAGTACGAATAAACACTAGTTGATTTCCATTTCATATTTGCCAATGATACTGAAATATTTAGAAATGTCTCAAAAAAGCTCTACTTTCAAAGAAGTCTCTTTGTTTTCTTAATACTAAATAAATGTTCCCTTATCTCTTAAGAAAGTTTTACTACTAAAACATATAGTCACCATTTCTCACTTGTACATATTGCTCACTTGTATATATTTCTGAAAGCCTAAAAAGACTTGTCAAAGGGCTTTATGGTGCTAAACATTAAAACTACTTTGATATGAATACTCCATGAAAAAGGAAAATAAAAAAGGGAATATTTCCCAAGTGATATTTTTATGTAAAACATTAGCTCCAGTCGATAACTTCTTTATTGACTGATCTTTCTGAAACACACAAAAATAGTGCCTGCAATAAAAGAGAAAAAGTCCATCATATATTAAAGAAGACTGGATTTAACTTTTCACATAACTGACTAGATTTGTAATTTTCTTCTGTTAGATGTACTAAGTTTTATATTTTATA
This sequence comes from Megascapheus bottae, assembly GCF_031878675.1. Lineage (NCBI taxonomy): Eukaryota > Metazoa > Chordata > Mammalia > Rodentia > Geomyidae > Megascapheus > Megascapheus bottae. The sequence goes on along the minus strand of NC_143514.1, from coordinate 34,966,558 downwards.
CAAAAGAAAATGAATGTAGTCCATTCGGTATTACTGTTAATTTCAAATATTTATTTTTAATGATTTTTATATCTCCCATAAAAGTACTGTATACTGAGAGATATTTTCATTATTGACATACTTAATCCCGAGCTAATTTAACACAATAAAATTATATCAGCAATCTATTGTTTACTTGGGCTACATTTATAAAACCAAAATGTATGTCAGATTAATCATTGGGCAACTAAATACAATAAGCCACCTAAACTGATAAATATTTTATCCTTTTTGATTAGCAGATTTGCAACTTGAAAGAAAATTTCCCATAAAGTCCAAATTGGAAATGTTCATTAGGAGATTTGACTTAGCAAATAGCTGATGACATGTTAAAAGATTAAAAAATAGAAAAAAAAGAATATAAGTAAGCATGGAAGATTGTACACCCAGATTTACAGAAAGCTTTTATTTCCAAAAAATAATGCATAAAATGTTTTAATACAGGAAAGAGGAATGCAACTCATGAGAATAGTTGGCATATTGGATAGGAATCAAAGAACCAGGATTAAGCATATATTTGGTTAAAATAATTAATTCCACACAAGAAAGGAGAATCAGGTAAAATATTGTTTGCATATAATGGAAATGTAAATTATTGAATCTAACAATCAATAGTGTGCTATGCTAAAAATAAACAAAATATGTGACCTAACCCATTGGATTAAAAAGTGCACAGAAAGAAAAAAGAAGGGAAAGAAATAAAAGTGGGGAAGAAGGGAAGGAAAGAAAAGAAAAAGAGAAGTAAGGAAAGAAGGAATTTTAGTTAAGGAAAAATACCCAATAGACCACAAAAAGGAATAAACAAACACCATATATATGTATTATCTACAGAGGATATTACTATTAATGTGTTATCATTATTCATACTATGTAATTATCTTGGCAGGCACAGAAAAGGTGGCACAAAGGTGGCACTCAGTAGACACTGTGAAAATAATCTATACATCTTGTGTGTTATGATAATTAAAATCTTGTAGAGAGTGAGGAAAGAGGAGACATGGCTAAAAAAGAATTGTATTCTTTACCCATCTGTGTATCAAACTTTTAAAAGAAAGAAGAGAGACAGAGAAAGAGAGAAAGAAAAAGCCACAACTTCCAGACTTTAAATATACTTCTTAATTAAACCATGGATAACCCAGTGCATTCTATGTTTGGAAACAAAGAGAGAAATGGTGTCTAAATGGATCACAGTTTAAATTTTTGCTAAAATCTGTAATTGAAGTATATTATCAACATGAACATTAGTAGCCATTGTAATTCTAAGGAGTTTATCCATTTGTTCTAAAAAATATCAAAGCATTTCATTATTTACATTTTTACTATAAATGCAACATTGATAATTGTAGCTTTAATACTTATTATTTTATATTTGATACTAGCCTAGATGGGATATTTGTATTAATGCCTTAATCTGTTTAAATTGTATATTGATTATCATTTTTGATAGATAGACATTTTTGTATCCCTAGGATTTGAGCTCATATCCTCATACTTGATAAACTGACTTTCTTCCACTTGAGCCACTATCCCAGTTTGTTTTCATTTTTATGGTCTTATTTAATCCCCAGACAATGACTCTCCTATATGAGCTTCTCTTTGACACTGAGATAAAGGCACAAAATATTACACTGATACATTAATTCAGAAAATTTTCTAACATTTTATATTTGTGCCTTTTCAAAGCCTGATCACCCAATATTCTCATCTCAAGTAACTATGACTGTAGATTTGAGCTATGATGCACAACATACATGTTTTGCATTTTTTAAATATCAGGATTCTACACTCAAATATTTGTGAGAAATACAGTAGTTTTATTATTAAGATAATGTAGGCTTGGGACTTCCTTCAGCCTTTATAAACTGACAAGGTTAGATATACAGATATACATTTTTATATGTATGTAGCAGTAAAAATGAACTAAACTGTCACACATAACAGAATTTGGATACAATTGTTTAGTCTGTTAATTTTCCAACCATGTTCTGATGGGCACTGATATTCTTCAATGTTTTCAAAGAACATGAAGCATTATTGCCATGTTCATGTTCAATTTATATCTGTGTTGTCACCTCAAAATATGTCTCAATACCACAAGAGCTGAAGTAGCAAAGCATAAAATACTCCTCAGTGGGTTTCCAAATTCCAAAAGTTTAAAAATCACTGGTGCAAATGATGAAAGCTAGAACACGGAGTTCTAATTTCAGCTCTGATAAAAACTGTAATGTGACACAACTAACTTCCTTTAGTTGTGGTTTTGTGTATCGATAAGACAACTAAGAAAAGGATTTCATTCTACCATCTTATGAATAATGCTTATTGACATTTGTTGGATAAGGCACCAGGTATAATGAAGCAATGTTCCATAATAAATGATTCTGAAACACTTAGTAAATGAAAATCATGTTATGAACACAATATGAGTCAGGATACAGGAAGAAAATGAGCATAGAAGTACTTTATGACAAGAGAAGACAAATCCAGTTGTGAGTTGCTGACATATTTCATACTTAAAGAAAATATATTTTTGGCAACTTTATTTAGTGCTTGCCTAAGAGAAATGTTAAATAACCTCTTTTTACATCCATTCATTTGCATAGCTTTTAGATAAAGTATATTCGGGCCTCCTAATGGATACTAAGAATGCTAAGGGTAATCGCATGCTACATTTACATAATATATTTCTTCTGCTGTGCTGGGAGTGTTTTCACAGCACTGATCTTGTTTTTCTTTTAATGAAAATCTTGTGAGGTAAGCAGTACATATAATTCAGAATTATAATTTATTAAAAATATAAATTAAAAAATATATATAATCAAGAGAGTAGAAGGTTACTTACCAATACATATGAAGAAGGAATACATGTATAAATGTCTAGAAAATAATTTACAAATTTTAAATGGCAAGTGTGTGGGGTACTTGTGGCTCACTTCCATACTCTTAGCTTTTCAGACAGCTATCTTTTTGAGATTATAACACAAAGCCAGGCCAGGCAAACTGTCTGTGAGACTTTTCATCTCCAATGTGGTACTCAGTCTTGAGCAAAGAAGTCAATTGAGAGCATAAGGCCTTGAGTTCAAACTAGAGTACCAGCATCTGAAATAAAGAAAATGTTACAAGTCCTTGAATTACTTTTTTCTTGGCACTTATTAGAGCTGTGTGTTTGTTCTTTGTTTGTGCTTCCCATTCTTTAGGTAGTTTTTCATATGAAATCCACATATTTTATAGGCACTCTGTATGTATATACTGATCTTTCATTAATATTGTTGTATTTTATATTATATATATATGATTTCATTTCCATGAATTGATATCTAAACTTCTCATCTTTATAATTTGATCATGAGATCATGGTTGTACATATTGATAATCAAGGAGGTAAGATAGGCTGGAAGATTAAAAGATCAATACAAGCCTGTGTAGGTTTTCTCACTGCAGGTTTTCTTGCTCAAGTGGCCTAGTGCCCAACTACTAGGTTCAAGGTTCTGAATTCAATCCTCAATACCACCAACATTAAAGTATTAAAATGAATATTATGCCTGATTTTCATTTCATATATATCTTTTGATTTTTAAGTTGATCAAATTAACCAACTACGATCATGACTAGTGTTTTAAGTTTACACTGTGAATATCACTATGACCTACATGCACTCAGCAAAACTAAAGTCAGGCCTAATTTTATAAGTTACTAAAGTGTGTATAAAGACAACTGAATACATGGAAGAGTGTATTTTGTCGTTAGTAGTGTCAAGTATCATTTTTGTAAGGAAAATCATATGGACATATCAATCCATTCTTAATATAATGGTCACATGTTTAAACTTTAATATTACCAATATATAGGTGAGACATAAAGTAGTTAAGATGTCAGCTATTGAACTAGAGCTTGTTAAATTGTTTGTTTGAATGTTGATCCTGATACAGGGGGTGGGAAGTCAGTGTCTGGAACTCTTTCTTGTATTGTTTTTGTTCCCTGCCAGTTTCTTATCTCTGAGACACACACCTCCAGTCTGTTTTTTTTTTTGTTTTTTTTTGTTTTTTTTTAGTTTATTGGAAATAGAGTATTGAGGATTTTCTGTCTGGTCTTTCTTTGAACTGAGATCCTTATATCTCAGCCTCCTGAGTAGCTAGGATTAAGGCATAAGCCACTGAAGATCTGCTGAATTCTTTAATATGAAACTTAATTGTAAAGAAGCTTGTTGAGTTGACTCAAATATACAAAGAACAATGCCATTTACATTATTCATCTATGCTGCAATATTAAAATGCAATAAACTTAGTAACAAAATTTTATTTTTCAGTTATGGCTGTTGGAAGTCCTATATCCAGTTGCCAAAAGTTTGGAGTTGTGCTGGGATCATTCTTCAAGGTTTAAAGAGCTTCTTATTTTATCTTCACTTGGCAGAAAAAGTGAGAGGATTCTATGGGATCTCTTTTATAAGGACAGTGGTATTTTCTATGATCTAATAATTTCCAAATACTTCTACTCCAAATACCCATTACCTGGATGAATACAGTTCAATGGAGAAAAACAATGTAAATGGTCCATGGAGAGACTGAAATTATCTGTTCACTGTAAAACTAGCCTTATTTTGATAAGCACCAGTTTATATAGTTAGATGACATAGCTTATTGAATTTTTGTGATCCTCTGAGAAGGATATCAGAGATATATTCTAGTTATTATAAATGGAGGAAACCTATGTTTCTTTGGGCTTCACTTATTTCAATAAAATAAAATGTTCCAAGTCTTCCATTTTTTTATGAATGAGAAAATGCCTTTTTTTTCTGATGGAAGCCTAGAATTCCACTGTGTATATATACAACATTCTTGATCAATTTGTCTACTGATGGGCATCTAGGTTAATTTCATAGCTTATCTATCTATGGTAAATAATGCTGTAATGAACATGGTTGTACTGATAGCTTTAGTGTGTGGTCTTATTTGTGGTCAGCATCTTTTATTATTAGTTTTCTTGATAATGGTCATTTTAAGTGAAGTGAGGTAGAATCTCAATATTGTATTGATTTGAATTTGTTTTTATGGCCACAGATGCTAAACATTTTTTCATGTGTCTATTGGCCATTTTTATTTCTTCCTCGGAGAAGTTTCTCTTTAAGTCCTTAGTTCACAACAGGGATTTTTAGTGTGGCATTTGCAATTATTTCTTATTTTCCTCCCCCCCCCCGATTATTGTTGCTGTTCTTTGATTTCTATACCTTTTTTCTTGTATACAAGTTTATCTGATTTGGGAAAAAGGAGAATCATATAAATGGTGGGTCAAAAGGTGAACCATTTTAACAGTAATATTCAATAGATACTATGTCGAAATGAATGATATAAATAGGGGAATTGGGAAAAATGAAGGAAGACGTGACACTTCAAAAAGAAGCATGCTCATTACCTTATTTATATAATTGTACATCATCTCTACAATATTTAAAAAATAGTCATCTCAATTTCTTCAAATAAATCCTAATATTGATGAATGATAGCTTTGTTGAATGGCCACTTCCATGTGCAATTTCCTAAACATAATAAAAATATTAAAGAATAAAATTTAAAAAGTGAACTTTCACAGTTACATTATACATGATAATTTCATATTAGAATTAAGACAAAAATCAAAAAATCTGGATAATATAAAAATATGGATGGCGAATAACTAACTAAACTCATATAACAGCATTTCACACTTTAACAAACGGACAATTATAGACCCATTTAATGAGAGGACGGAATTTCAGTGATTATGCTAAATAAAGCAAGCCAAAATAATAGAGAATATATGATATAACTACATTTACATGCATACATGTACATGAAATATCCAAACATGCATGTGCATAAGCAAACTATGTTTTATTTTTCCGGCTGTTGGAGTGATTGAGTTAAAAAAATACTTTCATGAAGTTGGAAGTAATCTATATCTACTTTTGGAGGTCAGTACAAAGTGTAGGTATTTATTTGTTTCTTAAATTCATATATATTATCCTCAACAAAATTATAGTTTATTGAATTTCATTTAAAAATTAATCACAAGGATATATTTTCTCCAACCAAATTAGTTTGTCAATTTTCTACCCCAATGAAAATGTACATGCTTTTACAACACAGAGTAAAATAAATCATAGTGTATAGTGGCATTTTTTAAAGAGTATTTTTGGCCAGCACCGTAAAATTGAACTATTGTTACATGCTAATTAATCAAATCAGTTCTTGCAGGCAATGTCTGTGTTAGATGATACTAAAGAGTTACTTGTGCTTAATGTCAGAAAATAATTTATTCCAAGTTTACCTGTAGTATGTATCAAGGGTTTTGGGGAAATTAACCATTATAAATCTGTAAATACTAAACTCAGAGAAAATTTTAAACTTGGTTTAGCTGATTTAATAGTAATAATTTTTCAATTCTAACAACCTGGCAAAAATAAAACACTGTATGCCAAAAGAATACTTTTAAAGATACTAAATAGAAAGTAATAAAGGGCATGATACTTCAGAGACAGATAATAAATGAGGTGAGGTCTATCATTTTGAAAGCCTTCTATTTGATCACAGTGTTATGATACGATGTGGCTAAAGTAATCTAGGCAGAACCAAGTACTTTCTATAAATTAAATAATATGCTAGAAGTCCAGGAGGTAGTTAGCTAGAGTTGTATAATAAGCTAAAAAAGACATGAGAGGTACGCTGGGAATGAGATAAACAGAAGTGTGATGGAGAAAATGGAGAGGAGAAGTGGAGGAGAAAGTGAAAAAGAGCATGAGAAGGATCAAGCGGAAGAAGAAAATAAGAAGAAAAAAGAGGAGGAGGAGGAAGAAAAGAAGGAGGAAGAGGAGGAGGAGGAAGAACAGGAGGAGGCAAAAATAAAATCACATTATGTAATCCCCTGGTCACCTTCATATATGCATGTATGTATGCATGTATGTATGTATATATATGTACATCATATATAGTGACCAATTTGTAGGTAATGCTAACATTCATATAACTAGTTAGGTAAATATATAGTTAGCATAAAGCACAATCACTTTGCTTTTGGACATTTGCCTGAAGGAATGAGAACACATATTCATGTATAAGATTGTACATTATGCTCATCATAAATTGTTTTAAATAACCGAGTACTGAAAAATAAACACATTGTGATACAGATAGATAGATAACTACATAGATACATTTTGTACAATAAAATTAGTGAATTCATTATAGCAGCAATAATATAAATGAACTTCAAATGAATAATGTGAAGTTTTATGTTAGACTAATAATATACTGGTTATATAATTATATCCATATTAAATGTTGCAAAACCTGATAATCTACTGTGTGGTTACTGAAAAGAAAATTACTGGTTGGCTACAGAATAAGGACTTTAGAGTTTAAATAGAGTTTCCATGAAGACCCAAGAAATCTTTAAGAATGAATATATTCATAATCTTGATTTTTACCTGGTGGAATTTTCATGGGTTATTATGTATCAAATTTTATGAACTTGTGCAGTTTGAATAGATGCAGTCTACCCCTTATAATTTAATAAATCTGGGAAAATGAGAAATAAATATTTTTTTCTAGAGTAAGGAACCAGCGTATTTCATTGTTTTTTGCTGTCAAATGTAAGGGTGAGGCAGAAAAAAACTGTCCAGCTAACTTCTTTGTCCAAGCACACTTTTATCAAAAGTGATTGTAATTCAGATTTGGATTCATTATTAGAAATGAGTATTTTTTTGAAAATTAACTACTTGTCCTGTAATTAAACTAGAGATCATTTTCCATTATAAGATTTAATTCTTTCAAGAGTATTTGAGTAAATAAAAACTTACAAAGTTTATTATATTATAATATGATAACAAAAAGTTGGATCATATTAAGTGAAGTAAGCCAGACACAAAGAAACATAAAATAGTTTCTCTCATTTGTGATAGTTAGTATACATCTAGGAATCTCCTAGCAGAGGATTACAATAGCTCAAAACCTAGGTCTTATAGGATGAGATTAAATGAAAGGAACTCTAGGATAAGGAAACAAGAGCTATGACTCGTGTGATTGTTGTTCTTAATGTACTATGTTATTTCTCTTTTTTGCCCTTTACTTAATTTCATATTTTTACTGTATCTGACTTTGTTACCTTGTCTGTTGTGTATACATTTATTGTTTATTTGAATAGGAAGGAGAAGGGGGAAAACAAGATGATTGGGAGGGGTGGGGGAAGAGCAATGGGGACAAAAACATGAGAAGGGGTATCAATGTTTTATGAAAAGTAATGCACATATTACCTGGCAAATATAACTGAAACCCCTCTGTACATTACCCCAACAAAAATTTTTTAAATGGATCCAAAGGGAAAGATTCTTGTTAGTTAGAAATGTGGGTACAGAGGAATATTTGAAACTGTGACAGGCTTCTTTCAACCCCCACTACCAGTGTTTATATGAGAGTTATTATATTAAAACAAATGCTTTTGATACGCAGACAGAGGAAAGTCTTGGATCAACATGTTTTGAATAAAATTAATTTCCTCATTAATTTAATTTATGATTTTTACTCTATTTTGTCTGATCAAGATTAAATAAAAGGAAAATTGTTGGATTTATATGACTATAGGAGTCTTCTACTTGAATAGTTAAATTTGATAATCTGATTGTGCACGCGAGTGTGTGATTGGAAGGGGAGGAATTAAATCAAGCTCCCATTTGGGCTTGAATTCAGGGCTTGGATTCTACCCCTGTGCATTTTTTAGCTTAATTCTAGCAGTCAACCACTTGGGCCACAGCTCCACTTCTTGTTATTTTGGTGGTCAACTGGAGATTGTTTTTCCTGGGATGGTTTCAACTTTTGATCCTCAGAGCCCAGCCTACTGAGTAGCTAGAATTATAGACTTGAGTCATTGGGTCCAGCCTATAATCTGATCTTAAAGTATTATGTTTTCCAGACTCTTACATAAGTACATATAAATTAACTATAACCTTCTAAAATTTACGTTTTTTTTAGTCTGTTGGAGTACTGCCACATAGACCTCCTTTTTTACTAGCTGCAATTTAGTCAAGCTTTCTTCTGCTATATACCTCTGCAGTTCTCAAAATCATTGTAGGTTTGAGCAACATAAACTATTTGTTTAACAGTTCTGGAGGCTAGAGGTCCAAAATCTTGTTCCTTGGGATAGAAGAAAATTCCAGAATGTTTTTCTTGTGTTTTCCCTCCTTTGAGATTTCCAGCTTCTAGAAGTCACTAGCATATCCTAGCAAGTGATATTACATGAATCTCAAATAAGCTTCATCAGTCACAGCTTTCCTTCCACTTCATCCTCTCCTACTTCAGTTTTGTAAGGATCCTGGATGCAACATCCTAGTAAACTAGATAATGTCTTGATCTCAACAGACTTAAATTCATTATTCCTGCAAAGGCATTTTCTTGTATATGATAACATATCCACAGATACTAGACTCTAAGTCAGGGAAGGGACATTATGGAAGATTCCTTATTTTGTCTGCTACATGAGGAAATGCCAATCCAAATTACAACACTCAAATTACAACACTTTCTGATACTTATTAAATGTAGAACTGTAGGCTGTCAAAGAGCTTTTATTCTTCCACCAAATTGTAAACTGAACACTGATTAAAGGATCACAGATTCACATAATGATTGATGCTATGTGTACAAAAGTATTCTTGTGAATAAAATATCTACATGTACATGGGGGGAAAAGGAGGGCAAAATCAGTTAAGACTCATGCTGAGAATGTGGACAGAATTCTACATTCTTGAAATGTTGTCTAGCTTTTTACCATAGTTTGTTATACTGTACATGAGTTTATACTATATTTTCATTTAATAAGCAAAGAAGTCCATAAAACATTTGCTTTATCCTAATCATAAGTCTAATTGAAGCAAGTGATTTCCAGTTCATCATCTAGTACCAATAGCTAGTAACTATGTAAGTCTTGTTTCTCTGTTTGTTAGCATAAAATTTTTAAATTTATGTTTCTTTTCCCGAGGACTGCTTGTAACATTGAATATGGGGATATATTGTCTTTAATGGAGATTCATTAATTAACTTTGTAAAACCTTATCTTTTGCAAACACAGAATACAAACTGTAATGCAGGAATGCTTCCTTAAACAACCTCCACTTACCACAAAAATAATGTACTTACCACAAAAATAATATGAAAAACAGCAGGACAAAATATGAACTATTGCAATAATGATACTATCTTGGAAATGAACTTACAGCTGAGTGAGAGGGGAGTGGAGAGTGGTATGCGGGCAAAAATGAGGGAGTTTGTAGTAGTGTTGGAAAAGTGTATCTCACTTATGTAACTGTAATCCCGCTGTTCAAAATCTTTACAATAAATTCTTTACAAAAGATTCCAAATAAAACCTGTTGAAATTATTTTAAAAAGAGAGGCAGATTCATGCCTGTAATCCAAGCTGCTCAGGAGGCTGAGTTCTGAAGTTTGAGGTTCAATGTGAGACCAGGTAGGAGAGCATTTGAAATAAATTCTTACCTTCAAGTTAACACTGAAAAAGCCAGAGTGGCTCTGTGGCTCAAGTGGTAGAGCATATAGCACAAAAGCTCAAAGACAGCACACAGGTACAGTGTTCAAGTCCCAGGACCTGAACAATATAAAAAGAGATAAGCAGATGAAAAGAGTGTGAAAAAATGGGTTGGTTTTTTGGGATACAATATATATAAATAAATAAATATATATATGGAAATATTAAGTATATTCTTGCTTTGGCAAATATGGTAATAAGTTATCTATTTTTATGCTCTGTTTAAATACTAGAAAGTTAACATCATTAAACTTCTATAAGCAAATAATTTAAATGTATATTTTCTGGCTACACAAGCTATAATTAATGGACTTGAGACCCTTTCATCTACTTTCTTTATGAGAAAAACCTTTCATATCTAGTTACTCATTTGGCCCACTTCTCAATACATTATTTTTTTGGATAACATTCATATTCATTTAATGTATGTTTCACTATATCTTTTCAGTGGTGTTCACTTAAAATCAAGAAATATGGATCAAACATTTTTATACATAGTTAAAATATGAAGTTATGAATGTTAGTGAGAAGTTTCAATATGAAATGGAACATATGGAGGAAGTAAAAAATATTATATCACACAATCTTCCCACCAAAAAATTATGATGATATAACTGGAACTATGGGTAGGCTGACTGGTATTTTAACTCAGAGCCTTTTACTTGCTTGGCAGGTACTCTACCACTTGAGCCACATTCCTAGTCCTTTCTCCTTACCTTAACTATCAGTTCAATATTGTATTAATATTTGCTTGAGCTAATATGAACTCTTATCTTCCTTTCCACCTTAGGATGAGAAGTGAGTAGCATACTACATCTATTTAATAGAAGAGATGGAGGTCTCCTATGAATTTTTGCTCTTGTCTTTGAACTGCAATCCTACTCTCAATGCTCCAAGAGACTAGGATTATGGGTGTGTGCTGGACCGCCTGATTATATCACGCCACACAAGCTTATTTACTGTCTGATTCCCAAGTTTGCTTTGTTTTGTATTGCTGTACAGTGGAATTTCATTGAGGTAATTTATTAGATACTTGGGTCTTGAGGATGTTATGTTAAAGGGCATGGTTCTGGTATCTGGTAAGCTCTTCATACTAATCTACCTAACTGGGGAAAATATAAGGGCTAGATACCCAGAAGCATAAAAGCAAGAGGAAGCCAGACTCACTTTTATTTTATTACCACTTATCAAATAGATAATCTAAAAATCAGGCTATGTGAAGATTATTCCATTCAAGTGTTCAGATCCTTTAAGACCTAACTACCACTTATTTAATCCAAGATTAGATCACTGGTACATGTGATAACCTTTACTTACTGTCTTTCTTACAACTTGTACCAGAATCTAGTAAGACTCCAATATATAAATTTTGGGGATACATTTAAGCCTTAATTTGATTATTATTTCTCACTCTTGTAAAGTCACTTAATTGAAGAAAAACTGAGCTTTCTTAAGGCTGAAACACATGATGTGAAATTGTCAACTAAACTGGGTCCACCTTTTAACATGGAATAAGCTTTTGAAAATCTAACCACTGGACTTAAAGAATATGCATTTACTGAAAGAAGAATATATGTTCTAGCACACTGATAGGAATAATCCATCATATTTTACTTCCGTGACATCTTAAGATCTGCCATTTGACATTCTCTTATACCATTTTATTCCCAAACCTATAAAATTACTATACTTTTAAAGTGCTTTTCTGTACTTTACATGCGGTACTTTCAGAAAGATATGTAGTTAAATAATGTCTTACATTTTTTTCTAAAGGAAATTTTATTTTACACCAGAAATTAGATACTAGCTCTGATGATTTCTTAACAATGCAATCCTAGTACAATACAGAGAAATATAACTTAAAAAACCATAAGTTGTATTTGCTGTTTCATAAGGCTCTCCTATTTTCTCCCCCTCACAATTTTAAGGCTATTTTTCACTATAAATGGGATAAGCTTAAATATAAAATTTTTTCATATATTTTATTGTAATCAATAGAAGGGTTACATTATATTCACCAGATAGAAGGTGCATTACTACACAAACATTGATACCCTTTCTCATGTCTTGGTCCCCATTTCCCTCCCCCCACCCCCACCCCTTATCTTGTTTTCCCCCCTTCCCTATCCTATTTCAAATAACCAAATAAGCATATATACAATATATCAGATAACAAGGTGAAATACTGTAAAAATATGAGATAACCAAGGGACAGCAAAAGAGATGAGAGATAACATAGCAGATTAAGGACAACAATCACTCATTATATGGTTTCACTCCAGTTAGAATGGCCATGATCAAGAAATCTAATAACAACAGATGCTGGAGGCGATGGGGCTAGGTGGGAGTGCAAACTCATTCAACCACTATGGAAAGCAGTATGGTGGTTCCTCAAAAGACTAAACACAGATTTCCCCTATGACCCAGCAATTCCACTACTTGACATTTACCCAGTCATCCAAAAACAAGAACATACTAAAGCCACTAGCACAATGATGACCATTGCACAACTATTTATCAGAGCAAAGATATGGAACCAACCCACCTGCCCCTAAGTTGATGAGTAGATCAACAAGATGTCGTATTTATACACAATGGAATTCTATGCTGCTGTCAGAAAGAATGGCATTGCCCCATTTGTAAGGAAATGGAAAGACTTAGAAAAAAATCACATTAAGTGAAGTAAGTCACACTCAAATGAACATAGGCTCAATGTTTTTCCTCATTTGTCATAATCAGTGGAAACCTTGGGCTCTCCTAACAGAGATTTACAATAGAACAAAACCTAGATACATAAGATCATATAGTATGACGCTAAGGGAAAGGGCCTCCAGGATATAGAAAATAAAGGTTATTTTTAAAAAGCATCTAGAATATGGAAACAACAGTTGTATCTTATGTGATTGCTGTTCTTAATATACTGTTATTTCTCTTCTCATTTTTTACACTTTTGTTAATCTCATATTGTTACTGTATCTGACTTTGTTACCTGGTACATTATATATATATATATATATATATATCCTTATTTGATTATTAAATAGGAAAAACTAAGAGGGGAACAAGATGATTGGGAGGGGTGGATTGAGGTAAATAAGGACAAAATCAGAAGGGGTATTAATGTGTGGGATGTAATACACATACTACTTGGCGAATGCAACTATAACCCCTCTATACATTACCCAGACAATTAAAACATAATAAATAAAATAAATTAACTTCCTAAAAAAGCAAAAAAGCCATTTGGTCAATGACTTAAGATGCTCCTTTGCTAATAGAGTTGTCCCTTTGGAAAGGTTGCCATCAGTGTAAAAATACCATCTACATTTGTAGGAAATGCAACAGCATCTTGTCATATCTTATGTATTAGAATTGAACCAATGGAATACTTTTCTATGAGACTATTGTCTTTTAACAATTATCATGGACCATGGGCCTAGAATGCATGGTTGGAATCCTACATCTAAACACAGTACTTTTGGATAATACACTACAATTAACCACATTACTTAAGGACAGTGCATCCTTTCAGAATGCTGATCTTCTTCCTTGTCATTATACATGAAAAATGATGGAAAATGAGTCATAGAAACTATGTTAGACTACATGTATTGGATGGGCCTTTGTAATAGTCTTACTATACATCCTTATTTAAAAAATTGTTAGGTTTGGATATGAGGAATCTTTTACCACCAGACATTTCAAGTGGCAAGTGTCACTTTAAAGACAAAGTGGTCTTGAGGTATTAAGATAAAGAAGAAATCATTCTGATTCATTCTTTATTCAGAATAGCCAATTTTCTGGTTTCAGCTCTTTGCTTAAAAATTATGTAAACACCATATCACATAGTTATTCAGCAATACTAGAAGGCATCCATGATTTTTTCTTAGGTTTGCTAGTTTAAGATTAGGTCTATTAACTAATGTAGAAAGTATCTTACATTCTAATGTAAACTACATCTCTTCAAGTTGAAAAAAATAAGAGTGAGCTCATAGAAATACAGGTGCCAAGTAACTATATTGCGGTGGCCCATTTGTGAGCATATTTGTGCTCAGTGAGAAGTTAAATATAAGAAATGCTTCATTAGTGTGTCCTTGTACTCATTGTATTAGTTTGCAATCTTTCAATTTGCAGTTACTTGCAGATGTATCAAGTGTAATGGGCTTGATTCAGAAAGCTATCCTTTTTATTGGTTGCTTCTCACATGGTCAAGGGCATACTAAATACATTCTTGGAATGATTCCCTCTTTCAATCACCATGCCAATAATCATTTAGAATGCAAGTGGATTCTTTTCATTTAGAACAACCAGGTGGCTGAAGAGAGTCAGTTAATAAGCAATCAGCAAAATCAAAAGCAATAATGAAGCCCTTCAAGGTTTTGTGCTGTAATGCCTATTTTGCGAGTAAATATACGGTATGACTAGCAGTTGAATTGCTTTGCTGATGCCACATTCCTCCCTTTGTGAGTTTATTCAACTTTGAAGTTCTCAGAGCCAGGAGAGATCTAACATCTGTTTGAAGATACTACCTTTCAATGTAGAAGACTTACACTATAGCAAAGCTGTTTTTTTTTTCTACTCATACTACAGTTTTTACTCATAACTGCCAAAAACATTTCTCTACAGAAAGAAGTAAAAAATGGTAACTGCAAAATCATATTGGACTTATTTATCTAATTTAACAGAATGAATACATTATGCAATTAGAGAGACTTGTTCTGAGAGCTTGTTGGAACAGCAGATGCTACCTTACAAGATTCATCTTCATCAAAATCTACTTTGTTTTAAAACATATTAAATCCTATATTACATTTTCATAGATTGGAACATTACTCTTCTGATTACGAGTTCACATTTCTTTCTTATGTTATTATTATTAATTCTGGTTTTGGTATGCCAAATCCACTGTCAATCTGAATGAAATTCAAAGTTGAAATCTGAAAGGGATTTCATAAGGTTTGAGACAACTTCTATTGCTGGAAGATAACTTTGGATTTATTCAGTTATGATTGTACCATAGATTTAATAATTGTTAATACTTAATGGAATGAATATAGGAGCCTATCAGACCAACCTAGAATTCTGAATTTTGAAAATCCATCAAATATGTTGTGAGGGCTTCTTTTACTTCTATATCTCTTTAAGTATCTACAACCACCTAATGAATAGGAAAGAGGCAATTGATTTCTTTATTTTGACCTTATAATTTCAGAAATGCAACTCTTTGCTGTTTTTATCCTTCTTACAAGGAATACTTCAATAGCTATACTTTCTGAAGTAGTCATTTAACTTCATGTTGTGAAATGTGCAAGTGTTCTAGGAATTCATGATTTACTGCACTCATATATCAGGAAAGTTTTCTCTAATCATCTCTGATGAATTACCAGAGAATCAGTATGTCAAGGAAAAGAAGAGTAGAAGGACAATACAACATTGTTTTCTTGTACAGAGATGTTTCCTCTTACCCAGGAAGACATTATGAAGTAGCTTGGGAAATGAGCTTTATTCTATCTATACACAATACCTATGGCAACAAAGAGACTTAAGGTCTCCAAATATTTTATGTGCTCTACAATTTAGGTTCATCTTTCATATTTAACAAATTCTAGATTGGACAATTGCTAATTCTAATCTATTTTATCACAAATATCAAATCTCAACATTCTGTTTTACTTTCAACAAGTAATGAAAATTTTTATTAAGTGATCAAATCTTTTCAAATTTCTTATGGCCCTGCCTTATGCAAAACAATGATTTAGAAAGAAAACTTTATCTGTTTTTTTCTTTTAGATTTATAAGGTTTAATAATCTTAGGGTGTGGTCTATGTCTATTTTGTGTATAATTGAAAATGCATGATCTTGTAAAAATAGATTCGATATACACAGAAAAATTTTCAGTCATAAGTTATAGTGTTAAAGCTCCCAGAAAATTTCATTATAACTCTTTATTCTTAGTCACTCAAAAATATAATGGAAAGCAGTGTGGCACTGCCTCAAAAGGCTAAACATAGAACTACCCTATGACCCAGCAATTCCACTACTTGGCATTTACCCAACCATCCAGAAACAAGGGCATACTAAATCCACTAGCACAACAATGTTCATTGAAGCACTATTCACCATAGCAAAGATATGGAACCAACGTAGATGTCCCTCAGTTGATGAGTGGATCAACAAGTTGTGGTATTTGTACACAATGGAATTCTATGCTGCTGTCAGAAAGAATGACATCGCCCCATTTGTTAGGAAATGGAAAGATTTAGAAAAAATCATATTAAGTGAAGTAAGCCAGACTCAAAGGAACTTAGGCTCAATGGTTTCCCTCATTTGTCATAATCAGTAGAAACCTTGGGCTCTACTAGCAGAGATCTGCAATAGAGCAAAATCTTGATACATAAGGACATATAGTATGAAGCTAATTGAAAGGACCTCCAGGATATTGAAACAAAAGCCATATAATGAATGATTGTTGTCCTTAATGTACTATGTTGTCTCTCATCTCCTTTGCTGTCCCTTGGTTATCTCATATTGTTACAGTATCTCACTTTGTTATCTGATATATTGAATTTATTTGTATTTGGTTATTTGAAATTTGATAGGGAAGGGGGGAAAACCAAGACGGGTGGTGGGGTGTGGGGGGGAGGGTAATGGGTACCAAGACATGTGAAAGGGTATCAATGTATGTGAATGAATGCACCTTCTATCTGGCAAATATCATGTAACCCTTTTACTAATTACAATAAAAAAAGTAAACTAAAAAAAATATAATGCTATTTTTTTCATTTTCAATAAAAAGTCCCACAATTTGGTCTTGCCGAAAAAAAAAGATCATTTGAAGAGTACTAGACTTCTTTTTCGAAGGTATTAGTTTTAGGGGAAGAGATTCTTTTTTTTTTCTTTTTTTTTGCTCTGTAAGATTTTTTTATTTTTTATGTTATATTTTTGTAGGTCTTGGGGCTTGAACTCAGGGTCTGAATACTGTCCTTGGGTTTTCTTTTTTAATCTTTCTCTTAATATATTTTATTGTAATTAATAGAAGGGTTACATTATATTTGCCAGATAGAAGGTACGTTATTTCACAAACATTTATACCCCTACTCATGCTTTTGTTCCCATTTCCCTCCTCCAAGCCCTTCCCCTCATCTTGTTTTCCCCCTTCCCTATCCTATTTCAACAAACCATATACTGTATATATGTTTATCTGATAACAAGGTAAGAAACTGTAACAATATGAGAATAACCAAGGGACAACAAAAGAGATGAGAAATAACATAGTACATTAAGAACAAAAATCACACATCATATGGCTCTTGTTTCTACTTCCTGGAGCTCTGTTCATTTGGCCTCATCCTCTATGGCTTTATGTATCTAAGTTTTACCCTATTGCAATCCTCTACTAGGAGAGTCCAAGGTTTATACTAATTAGGAAATTAGGACAAATGAGGGAAACCATTGAGCCTGTGTTCCTTTGTATCTGGCTTACTTAACTTAATATGATTTTTTCCAAGTCTTTCCATTTCTTTACAAATGGGGTGATGTCATTCTTTCTGATGGCAACATAGAATTCCATTGTGTATTAATACCACATCTTGTTGATCCTATCACCACCTGAGGAGCATCTGGAAGACAACTTTATTTGTATAAATTTTGTCTAAATTTCAGTTTGCTGCTTCATCTGCAAGTTAGACTAACATATTATAAAGGTAAATAAATTTGAAATATGTAACAGGTTCTAAACTCTCATGGACTAGTCACTATGATGTATTTGTCAAGGGATTTTTATTATCATTCATTAAAGATAAATAACCATACATGTAATAAATGATAAAAAAAATTAAAATTACCATGAATTAGAGAAGGGCTTGGTTAATGAAGCAAATGAGTTTCTTTCAAAACTAGCTTTCCCTGACCAGTGTGCATTTCTAAAACCAACATATTTACAAGATAATGCCTACCATGAAGGACATCCCTTGACAACCAGAAAACTTATTTTTCTTAAAACCAGGTAAATATCAATAACTTCTGTATTTGTTATTTGCTTTCAAAACAACTGGAAGAGCTCGGGCTAGGAAATAGGCAGAAAATGTATCCAACATACAAAGTGCAAATTTGCTTCCCATACATGATAATGGTAATGCTATACTTATACATGCTACTACATGACAGAATACTGGCAAATCCAGTCCAGAATAATGGTATTGATTGGCAGGAGTATTTTCTATTTATTAGTTCACATGAAAACTAGTAATTTTGTTGTCAGAATTGAAACTATGATAATATTTGAAAGGGAAATTTTGATGAATTCCCTGAGATAAAGTTCCTAAAAGACTTGTGGGAGGTTATAGGCAAAGTATGTTATTTCACTTCAAAATAAGTACATCTAGGAACATATTGATCTCTAAACTTTTCAGGTATACTTCAAGTCTCACACTACATGTAGAAAATAAAGGTACTTACTTTCCTTAAAAAAATACTTGAAAACAAAACACTCAACTTTGAAAAACTGGGAGAATGAGGTTAGCAAAGCAAAAAATGACTTATCTGCATGGGTCTGCAGGATATAAAAATTATTTAACAAAGAACATTTGTTTGAAAATGTGTGTGCACATATATGTGTGTACATGTGTGTATGGGTATTAGTGTTTGAAAGCAGGGCTTCTTACTCTTGTTTAGCTTTTTCCCTTCCGGTTAGTGTTCACCACTTAAGCTATACTTTCACTTCCTTGGGAGCATTTTTTGGTGTGTGTGTGTGTGTGTGTGTGTGTGTGTGTGTGTGTGTGTGTGTGTGTGTATGCCAGTGTCTGTGTCTGTGTGTGTCAGTGTTTATGTGTGTGTCGTAAAACAATAGAAATATGGAATTGTCTGAACATATTTATCAATTGCTTCTGCCAACTAAGTCAGGATCAATTTATACAACCATGAGCATACCTTTCACCTTCTATTATATTAAATGAGGGAACTGGTCTTCTCAGCTGTAATATCATACTCTACTTGTATGTAAATCTGTTTGTTTGATCCTTTATTTTAAGAATCACCTCAGTATTAGCTTTCATTTTGGTACATCAATAATCTTTTCCACTTTTACTGTTTTATTCCTGTTAGAGTGGGGGAATAGTTTATTTTCCATCCCAAATTTAAAAAGAATTAAAACTCAGTTCTACTCAATCAATAATCTGTCTTAGGGAATTGCGATGAGTTCTACAGGAAGTATTTCCTCAAGAATTCTGATTATGCCTGCCATGTCCTGTTTTATTGTATTAACCTTTAATCCAGATTTTCTTTCCCATCATTGCACAATCAAACTTTGTTGGAAGTTACCATTCCTCATGTCATTGATACATTAATATCATATCTTAGACTTAAACTCATCTGATTTTTATGGGATTTGATACAACATATCTTTCCTTTCTCTTCAACAATTTTACTAATTGGTTTTCATCATATTCTCCAAGCTTCTTCTCAGCTCATAGATACTCCTTTCTAAGTTCTTGGCTGAGCACTTCTTGTTTTTCTCCATATTGAAGTTAGAAGTATTTTGGAAAAGAATTCTTCAACTTATGTGTCTTCACTCATTTCCTAAGCAGTGTATTAAATTACTATATTTGTACAGCAACTTTTTTATTGTTCCACAGTGTTTTTAGTTATAACCATTACATGAATCCAAAATAGAATTTATAAGTGAAAAAATGATCAATGAAATTTTCCAAATATGAAATTTTGTATACTTTGGGAATTTTTCAAAATAATTCAAAGTATCATATTTTGGGCAAAGTCATTTATAAGAAATGATGAATTTGTTACACAGAGGACTACCAAACAAAACTCAGCCAGGCAGTAGTGACTCACACCTATAATCCTAGCACTCAGGATGCTGAAATTGGAGGATCCAAGTTTGACTCTAGTCTGGGATAAAAAGTCCCTGTTAGACTCCTAACTCCAATTAACCACTAGAAAACTAGAAGCACTATAGCTTAGAGTGATCCTGAGTTCAAGGCACATGACCAACCCCCCTCAAAAAACCCCAATACCTTACATGGCTTTTGTTTCAATATCCTGGAGGTCCTTTCAATTAGCTTCACTGTATATGGCCTTATGTATCAAGATTTTGCTCTATTGCAGAACTCTGCTAGTAGAGCCCAAGGTTTCTACTGATTATGACGAATGAGGGAAACCATTGATTGTTGTCCTTAATGTACTATGTTGTCTCTCATCTCCTTTGCTGTCCCTTGGTTATTTCATATTGGTATAGTATCTCACTTTGTTATCTGATATATTGAATTTATTTGTATTTGGATATTTGAAATTTGATAGGGAAGGAGGGAAAACCAAGATGAGTGGGGGGTGTGGGGGGGGAGGGAAATGGGTACCAAGACATGTGAAAGGGTATCAATGTATGTGAATTAATGCACCTTCTATCTGGCAAATATCATGTAACCCTTTTACTAATTACAATAAAAAATGCTTAATAATAAAAAAAACCCAATACCTCAATATTAAGGAAAGAGTGGCAAAATATTTAAGTAGACATTTCAACAAAAAAAGTTGCATAAGCTGATATAGATAAATATACTCTGCTATGTTAGTCACAATGGAAAAGTATACTAAAACCACAATGATTTATTAGTATGTATCTATTATAATGACAAATATAAATGAAGTAAAAAGCTGCTATACAACTACAATATTTATATCTTATAGATAAGAATGAAAAATGGCATAGCTCTTTTGAAGAACTGAAAATTTCTTACGAAGGTAAAATATACATTTATAACACAAACATCCTTCTCAATACTGCAATGGGTAAAAAAATATTTTGTTCACATAAAAATTCAAGTATCATTATCCATATAAGTTTTCTTCATAATATCTTCAAATTAGAAATAACTTCAAGTCTATGGATAAACTAGTTTATTGATACAAGCACAAGCAGTCATGCCTCAGGCTAAAATCTTAAAGCATTCTTAACACTCACTTCTACTGAAAGTAGGATAGTCTATGGCCATACCACCCTGAATGTGCCCAATCTTGTCTGAAAGTATGACAAAGTCTAATTTTTATCAGGAAAAATAAATGGTAGACTCATAATTGTTATCTACCATATGTTAATTATTAAAATGATAAGTGTATAAGGAAACACCTTTTGATGAATCTGCTCTTTGCTATGGGACTTGGAATATTGCATTCATCTTTTCACTGTAAATAATAAACTTATTGATACTTCACTTTTACAATTACACTGTTTTTCTGCTTCCTTTGTCAATTTCTCCTTCTCTCTGATTTCTGTTCTTTCCTTGCCTTCTATTTTCTCTTATCTTGGTGTCTACCAACTTGTGACACTGGCACAATAACAGTTTAGTGGAAAATAAATAAAAGCATTTGGAAGAAGCATGCTCAGGCAAGAAAGCCTGTGATATATTTATCTCCAATTAACTACAAACAAACAATCAAAACAGAAATAGAGCTATGATTCAACTGTTGGATGTTAGCCTTAGCAAGAAAGTATCTCAGGAATAGTGCCCAAGTCCTAAGCTCAAGCCTCAAGACTAGCACAATATAAATATATGAATAAAAAAAGAATCGTTATGCTCCAGTATCGAACAACACAGATTTTTGACATTTGTGTGTGTGTGTGTGTGTATGCGTGCGTGTGTGCATGGTCTCTGTGTTCATTGTTATTGAGCTTGTACTTAAGAGCTCTACCACTTGCACCAGGCAGCCACTTCTGGCCTTTACGCCAGTTAACTGGAAATAAGAGTCTTGTGGATTTATCTGTCTGAGCTTAATTCAAAACAAAATCCCAAGTATCCTCCTACCTAACTAGTATTATAGATTTAAGTCAATAGCACCCAACTGAGTAGTGTTTATTTTTGCTGCTAAATACTTTGTGTATGTAGATAAAAATGCAATGTGTATGTAGATAACAATGGTGCATTACTTAAAGTAACAAAATTTAAATGCTTTTATAATTGATGACTATATATTTTCACTTTGCTTAATAATACTTTATAAATTTTATTTTATATATTTTGTGTATGGTGCTATTTCATTTCATATCTTACTTTATTGTTGATTTTACCTTACTTAGCAGTAAATACTAAAATTAAAACTCAGGGTCTCTTGCATGTTCTACTTGCTTATGAATGACTTGATCCATGATTCCAAGTCAGCCTTTTGTTATGATACTGGAGATGGAGGTCTTTCTTTTCCTGACTGGCTTTGAAGCAAGATCCTCTAGATCTCAGATGTCTGAGTAACTAGGATTATAAGCATTAATTACTAGCACTTAGCTTTCCATCAATTTTTACATTTCAGTTGAGTGTCAATTGAAATACATTTTTTTTCATATATTTTTATTGTAATTAATAGAAGGGTTATATTATATTCATCAGATAGAAGGTGCATTACTTCACATACATTGATACCCTTTCTCATGTCTTGGTCCCCATTTCCCTCCCTGAAATACTTTTTTTTTTTTTTTTTTTTGCTAGTCGCGGGGCTTAAACTCAGGGCCTGAGCACTGTCCTTGGGCTTTTCTCAAGGTTAGCACTCTGCCACTTGAGACACTTCACCACTTCCAGCTTTTTTCTATGTATGTAGAACAGAGGAATCAAACCTAGGTCTTCGTGCTTGCTGGCAAGCAGAATCGAACCCGGGTCTTGGTGCATGCTAGGCAAGCACTCCAACAGTAGGCTAAACTCCGGCCCCTCCCTGAAATACATTTTTTAAACCATATTTGACTATCAATCTGGGGCAGAAGAGCAAACAATACCCTATCTGTTTGAACTTCACAATAAACAGATCTCTTAAAGTACTTAAAAATTTTAAATAATATAGGATTTTCATAATTTCAAGTATTATTTAAATTGTCACTTAAAAAAAGCTAAGACTTACTTTGATAAATATGTTTACATAATAAATAGATAGTCTTGCAGTATATGCTAAAGAACAGCTTGTTTCCTATGGATAAAATTTTTATTATAAAATGCAAATAATTTTCCATTTCTTATAATTTATGATATTATTATCATATCCTATTACATAAAATGACAACAAGCAAAAGCACTCCTGCTGCTTCAATCTGTGCTGAAAAGCTCCTTTAAAATACATTGTCCCCATTTCTACTCCAGCCTGGAAGCCAGAGGAAAAGAAAATGTCTAACAGTGTTTTCTAGACAATGCTAATGATTGGCTTTAATAGACATTGAAAATTCAATACATATTTGCTAAACTCAACTTATAAATAGGCAATGTGATATATAAAATTATATGCTTTAATATATATCTATCCACATATCAGCTTTTTGTTTTGGCATTGATTTCCTACTCATATATAAATGAATTCAATAGGCATCATTATAAGCTATAATCTAGAGGGCATTAAATCTATATTCCGTTATAAATATGTATGGTCTGCTCATAATCACTTTATGATTTGGAGAACTATATCTTTCATAAAAAATGGAAATTCTGAAGCATGCCAATAGCCCATACACACAGTGCTTCTCTTTTTTTTATTTTGGTAGGTCATGGGGGTTGTAATCTGGGCCTTCTCACTGTACCTGAGTTTTTCAGCTCAAGCTAAGTGCTCTAAAACTTGAGCTACAGTGGCATTTCCAGTTTTCTGGTGGTTACTTGGAGATAAGAGTTTCAAAGACGTTCATGCCCAGGCTGGCTTTGAACTTTGATCCTCAGATCACAGCCTCCTGAGTGGCTAGGATTACAGAAATAAACCACCAGTATCAAACAGCACAATGTTTCTTTAGGCTTTAGAGGGCTGTGACCTCCTAAATAATTTGCACTGTCAAAACCAACAGTTTATCAATATATCTAGTGTTAATCCTTCACTAGTGTGGCATCCCATCCTGGAAAGAAGGTCATGTTAGGATGAACTGAGGGTGGAAATTTGGTTCTCAAAAGAGAAAAAAGACTGAAGATTCAGAAACAGATACCAAAAAGAGATGGATTGCTCATTTTAGGTAATTTATGATTGTTTTCATTTCAGTTTAAAACTACAGTAGGCCTTGTCATGTTGATTAAGATAAATTCAGATTTTTTACATGCTACTGTGAATTTATCGGTCATTTGGAAGATTATTCTATTCCAAAATTTCATTTCATTTATGGGAAATGATACAAAGGATTCTCCCTTGGTTCCGTTGGTATAGTATCTTGAGGGCCTATTGAAGGAATCTCCTCCATAAGTTCTGTTTTATTATTCTACACATAGAATAAGGAACATTTACTGACTTCTTTTTGATTAGCAATGTCAGGTCCAATGCTTCACATCATTTATCTCATTAGAGCTTAGAAGTATTCTTTCCCTGGAATCCTGTAGTTACATCTGGCTCACATGGATAACCCAAGAAATTATTCTGCCTCAAATTGTTTAAGCATTTGTGTGATTATGAAGTTTCTTTAGCTGTGCAACAAAATAGATTCATCAATTTCAGGAATTAGGGTGCTAGGGTATATTTCTGGGTTCTTTATTCAGCAAAGAGCATAAAACATGGTAGTGATTGGGAAGATGGTGGTCAGGACATTGTCCCGTGTCATGAGACATGATCATTTGTACATAGCCCCACAGTGAAAACTGATTCCAGTATTGCAAAAAAAAAAAAAAAAAAAAAAAAAAAAAAAAAAAAACAAAACAAGCAAAACAGCAACAATAAACTCTTTTAATTTAGATAGATAGATAGATTGATAGATAGTGATATACTTCCTCAAAATGACAATTTTGAGGCAAAATTAACAGAGAAACTGGAAGAAGGGGCTCTGTAGGAGACCTCCATCCCATTTACATCTGCTCATGGAACAGTGCCAAACTCCCTACATTAGGATGTAAGGACTTTCTAGGAGCATGTTTTCTGTTATTTTTCATTTGCTTTCGGTGCCGATTTTCTGGAGAATCTACATGAACAATGATTTCAAATAGTGTTATTTTCTTTCCATTAATAATTAAAATTATGTTGTGATTTAAATTACTACTTTCTTGTTTGTGTTGCTAAGGCTTGTTAGCAGGGTTTAGCACATTCTAAATTCACAATCTGCTACTGAATATAGCACCAAATCCGTTTACATGTTTAAACTTACCTTTTCTTTCACATTCTTAAATTCTCATATAATAACACTAACTGTTGAAATATAAACACAGACTTCAAAATTGTACACTAAAACAAATGATAAAATCATAATCTACATATAAAAAGTAATATATATGCTAATATCGATAGCATATACGTTTAATCCCAGCTACTTTAGAAACAGAAGTCAGAAATATTAGTCTGAGTTCAATCCAGGCAAATCTCAAATAGCAAGCTAGCCATGATAATGTTTGTCATATATTCCTGGGAGGAGAATTGAAGTCCAAGTAAAAATGTAAATAGACTATTTGGATAGAGACTTAAAGGTAAAGGACTAAAACTGTGATCCAACAAAGTATATGGTGCCTGTATAGCAAGCATGAAGCCCTGAGATCAAATGTATTACCAAATTATAATAATAATCATAATCATCATCATCATTTTAATGTACCTACAAATCTACAAATGAATACAATGGATAATAAAAGACAGTATAATTTGTATATGATTAATTAAACAGGATGCTAAACATTCACACAGTGAGACGAAATGAAAATATTAGGAGAGCATCACAAGGGCTCAAATAATATATACATATGATTATATAAAATGATGCTTATTAAAATGAACTCCAAGAAATGAAATCAAGAGGGTTTTTTTTAATTATACTATTTGTGGTCCTTTCTTCTGTTTTCCTCCTCCTCATCCTCCTCATCCTCCTCCTCCTCTTCCTCCTCCTCCTTTTCCTTCTCTTTCTCTACCTTCTCCTCCTCCACCTTCTTCTTCTTCTTCTTCTTCTTCTTCTTCTTCTTCTTCTTCTTCTTCTTCTTCTTCTTCTTCTTCTTCTTCTTCTTCTTCTTCTTCTTCTTCTTCTTCTTCTTCTTCTTCTTCTTCTTCTTCTTCTTCTTCTTCTTCTTCTTCTTCTTCTTCTTCCCTTTATGTCATGGTCTGTGATTTCATTACCCTTTCTCTCATATGTAACTTGCTATCTGGTTTGGGGAGGGGAAGGGGAAACAGAAATGGAGGGACAAAGAGTGAACTAATGCATCAGTGATACTCAATAGACTCTATGTTGGGAATGAACTATACAACTATGGAGAGAAGGGGAGGAAGGGAAAAAACCTGGGAGAAAATGGGGGAGTAGATGACATTGTTTGAAAACTAATTTTTTCCTTACCTAACTTATGTAACTATAACCCCTTGGTACATTATCTATACAATAAAAAGGAGTTGCTTTCCTGACTGTTGCCTCGTTCCTCTCATTGTTGGCATAGAGTAAGGCAGTTGATTTTTCAGGGTTAATTTTATACCTTGCCAAAGATTTGAATCATCTCAAGCACCTTGGGAGTGGAGTCTATAGGGTTCTTTAATAGAATCATGTCATCTCCAAAGAGGGAAAGTTTCACTTACTTTTTCACTTTATGCTTGCTTCTTGTCTTATTTCTCTGGCTAGGAATTCTAAGGCTTCCTCATCAAATAGTAGATGGTTCTTTTTTTTTTGATCAAAGCACATACTTTTCTTTTTTATTGTAATTAATAAAAGGGTTACATGATATTTGCCAGATAGAAGGTGCATTAATTCACATGTATTGATACCCTTTCACATGTCTTGGTCCCCATTACCCTCCCCTCCACCCCCCCATCTTGGTTTTCCCCCCTTCCCTGTCCAATTTCAAATAACCAAATAAAAATAAATCCAATATATCAGATAACAAAGTGAGATACTGTAACAATAGACTTAAAGAAAGTCTTCTCTGAAGAAGAAACAAAAAATGGCCTATAGACACATAAAGAAATGCTCAACGTCTTTGGTCATAAAAGAAATGCAAATCAAAACAACTCTAAGATTCCATCTCACTCCAGTTAGAATGGCCAGGATCAGGAAAACGAATAACAACAGATGCTGGAGAGGATGTGGCCAGGAGGGATCCCTACTACACTGTTGGTGGGAGTAGATGGTTCGTGAACTACAGGTTTGTTCCTGGATTTTCCCTTCTGTTCCATTGGTCCTCAGGCCTATGTTTTTGTGTGCCATTACTCACATGTTCTTGTTTCAACGTCTCTGTAATAAAATTTGATTTCTGGAATTGTACCTCCAACACAATTTTCTTTGTCTGGGATTGCTTTTGTGATTCAGGGCTTTTCTGATTCTATATAAATTTCTGGCTTGTTTTCTCTGTCTCAATGAAAAGCAAAACTGGTAATTTGGTGGGTAATATGTTGATTTGTAGATTACAAGTGCAATAATTAATTAATGCCACGTTACTAGGATAATCAATAAAATGAGAGTTTTTATTTGTTTATTTTCTTCTGTCTTAGAATTAAATTGAGAAGGCACAAAATGACTTGGGAGTAGGCAGAGTCATTTGGTGCAAGGTGCCTTTGGGATTCAGTCCTTGTGTAGAAGGCAGTCACTATATATCTTCATCAGTTGTGGAAAACAGGAAAGAAACATAATTGTGAAAAATAGATTAACTCAGGAATATATTTGTGATATTAGTAGATTTTTTATTTTAATAATCCTGTTATCAAGGAGTTCAGGAGTGAACTCAAGAATCTTAGGACTGGACATTAACTGTGTTAAGTTCTGAAGAAGAGTTTGACACAGAGTAGAATTTGGATGATTCCCTTTCAGGTTTTAATTTGCTTTGTTCTGATTGTATGATAATTGTTTCTATTAAGACTTGTAGGTCTAAGCATCATGGCTTCTCAAACATTTATTATTGGCAGTATTTCTCTTTCACCTGTATTCAATGAGGTTATTCTTTTTTCTTTTATTTCACCATACTAATTAGTATTTTTATTAAGCAATTGTATTTTAGTGTTGGGGTGATGTGTAGAGGGATTACAGTTATATTCTTCAGGTAGTAGGTAGATTACTTCTTGAACATTGATACCTCTTCCCGAATTTTTCTCCCAGTTTCCCTTACCCATCACCACCCAATATTTTGTATTTTTCCCTTCCCTTCCCTATTTCAAACAAGCAAATAAATGCACATACAATATACTAGGCAGCAAAGTCAGATATAGTAACAACATGAGATAAACCATAAGGAGAAAAACAGAAAGAGTGAGAGAAAAGAAATCACATCACAAAGTAGATTAAAAACAATCACAAAGATAAACCTCTTGTTTCTATACCCTGAAATTCATTTCCCCTAGCTTCATCTTTATGGCCATATACATTTAGCTTTTCAGCTATTGTGGTCCATTGCTAGAAGAATCCTAGTTATGTACTAATTCTTACAGATGAGGGAAAAAAATGGAGGCTAGGTTTCTTTGGTTCTAGCTTACTTCACTTAATATGATTATTTTCCAATTCTTTCCATTTCCTTATGAATGGGGAGAGGAATTTATTTATTTCTTATTTTGCCAATCCTGGGGACTGGTCTCAGGGCCTGGACAATGTCCTTGAACTTTTTCAATGCTAGCACTCTTCCCCTTGAGTTGCAGCACCACTTCTGGTTTTGTCTGTGTATGTGGTACCACAGAATTGAACCCAGGGCTTCATGCATGCTAGGCAAGCACTCTACCACTAGGCCACACTCTCAGCCCTCATTAGAATTAGTGTTTTGCTAATTTCACTAAGTATTGTCATGTTGATGTTTACTATTTTTTGGAAAAAATACATGTATGAGTATTTCTTTTCTTCTTCTTTTAAAAACTTGAGGGAAATTGTAGAACCAGTCAGGCTCTGATGTCTACACATTATGTAAAAAAAAAAAATCACTGGTGGAAAATCAAAAGTAGGGCTGTGGCTCAAGTGGTAGGGCCTTAGCCTTGATCTGAAAAGTTCAGGGACAATGCCCAGGCCCAGCATTCAAACCCCACAAATGAAAAAAATAAAATTCGCTGGCAGTCTCAGAATACTAAATGTGTATTTCACATTTTGTTTTAACTGTATAGTAGACAAAAATACACAGAAAGTTTCTCTTACTGATCTAATATTATTAATTCTATGACTATTTGAAAGCAAAATAAAAGCCAAATTCATTGAAAGATTTTATGCCAATATTGATCACACCACTTTTTGTCCCAACCATGCTAAACACATTTTTGCTTGTTTGTTTTGCATGGCAAGAAGTAAGGAGAACCAAAACTATGTCAATGAAATATGCAGACAACCTTTTTTTTGTCCTAAGTATATATAAACGTAGATAAAACTTATACCTGCATGCAGAAAATTTGTCTTTTCTTGTTGAGTTAAATGGTAGGGTAGGTAATCACTTACGCTGCACTACATTACTCTCCACAGTCTCAAAAATGCTCAACAGCAGTAGAATAACTTAGGTTATGTTAGATTTAACCTGGTCATGGTAATGAGTCCCATTATTCATCTCTTCAGCAATTCAGTTCACACCCAAGGGCACTCCAATGCTAAAAGGCACTTTAAAGTTAAATCTTCCAGGTTTCAAAAATATATCTGTGTGCATTCAATTTCTTTTATATAAGTACAAGTATTGACAGAAGTAACCCTTGAGATAAGAAATGGAACCAACACTTTAAAACAGAAGGCAAAATTAGGACTTTGTCCCTTTGAAGGCATCAGCATTTATAAGAAATAGACAATTTTTAACTTTCTCAGGAACTTTGGATATTCACTTATTTCAATACACTTGTAACTCTACCTTCTTTAAATTTGTCTTGGTATCTCTTAGAATAAATGTCTTCACCAGACTCAACTACCCCCCCAGAACTTTTTTTCCCATATATTTTTATTGTAATTATAATCAATAGAAGGGTTATATTATATTCACTAATAGAAGGTGTATTACTTCACAAACATTGCTAACATTTCTTATGTCTAGGCCCTCATTTCCCTCACCCCACCACCATCCTTCATCTTGTTTTCTCCCCTTCCCTATCTGATTTCAAATAACCAAATAAGCATATATACAATATATCAGATAACAAGGTGAAATACTGTAACAATATGAGATAACCAAGGAACAGCAAAAGAGATGAGAGATACATAGTACAATAAGGACAACAATCACTCATTATATGGCTTTTGTTTCTATATCCTTTCATTTAGTGTCTTACTATATGGCCTTATGTATCTAGGTTTTGCTCTATTGTAAATCTCTGCTAGGAGAGCCCAAAGTTTCTACTGATTATGACAATGAGGGAAACCATTGAGCCTGTGTTCCTTTGACTCTGGATTACTTCACTTAATATGATTTTTTTCTAAGTCATTCCATTTGCTTACAAATGAGGTGATGTTGTTCTTTCTGACAGCAGCATAAAATTCCATTGTGTATAAATACCACATCTTGTTGATCCACTCATCAACTGAGGGGCATCTGGGTTAGTTCCATTTCTTTGCTATGATAAATGGTGCTGCAACATAATTGTGCTAGTGATTTAGTATGTCCTTGTTTCTGGATGCATGTTTAAATGCCAAATAGTGGAATGGCTGGGTCATAGTGGAGCTCTATGTTTAGTCTTTTGAGGAACCACCATACTGCTTTCCATAGTGGTTGAAGGAGTTTGCACTCCCAGCAACAGTGTGATAATGATCCCTCCTGGCCACATCACTGCCAGCATCTGTAACATTAGATTTCTTGATCCTGGCCATTCTAAATGGAGTGAGGTGGAATCTTAGAGTTGTTTTGATTTGCATTTCTTTTATGGCCAGAAATGTCAAGCATTTCTTCATGTGTCTATAGGCCATTATTATTTCTTCTTCAGAGAAGACTCTAAGTCTTTGCCCCATCTTTTAATGGGATGGTTGTTACTTTGGAGGTTAGTTTGGGAGTGATTTAATTTTTTGAGCAGTTGATATATTTTAGATATGAGGTCTTTGTCTGCTGTGTGGTTAGTGAATATCTTCTCCCACTTTGTAGGCTTTCTAGGTAATTTGCTAGCTATGTCCTTTGCCATACAGAAGATCTGCAGTTTTATGCAGTCCCACTTATCCAAATTTTCTCTGATTTGCTGTGTTTCTTGGTCCTTATTAAGAAAGTTTCAACCTGTGACAATGAGATCTAGTGTATTTCCTATTCCTTCTTGTAAAGTTTTCAGTGTTTTTACAGCATATTGAGGCAAATTTCATACAATAGCATGCCATGTAGGAAGAAAATATCTGAGTTCCTCTGCTTCCTGAAGGTGAAAGAATTGTCACATGTTCATTCAAATTATGTTTAATCTCTTAGTATAATAAACTTCCTTGCAAAGAATATAAAATGAATGTGATAAATCAAGTGAAAGTGCACTGACAGACTCTTTAAGCAATACTGTGCATTATCTTCTGAATACTAGTATTTTGTGATACCATATAAAATGTGTTCATGAAATCTATTTGAGAAACAAAACATATTATAGCATGTTGATTTTCCAGAATAAAGACTATATACTGTTTCTTGAAATATAATGAATTCCGCACCCTATTAATGTGAAATTGTCAAAATGAGGAAAAGATTATTTTTGGTAAAGACTACAACAAGAATTAAAAATAAAAAAAATCTTGAGACAGAAGCATATGCATTTAATAAAATGCCTCCTACCATGACTTTTTAAATGGAAATTTTTAAAATATCAACATGGAAAAGATCATTCATTCACTTGTTTTTTTTTTTCCAATCTGCCCCCCTAGTAGCTTAGTTGGCCCTCACACCACTCCCAAAATAAAATAAACATAGATGCCAGATGTCAAGGTCTAGTGAAGATTGTATAAAATCTTAAATACTTTTGAACTCTGAAATAATAGCCTGACCAATGCATTTGGAACTGAAACCTCATAAATTCTTAAATGTGCTGTTCAACTGTAAATGTTCTGAGACCTTCCCAATAATAAGTCATGCCACTAAAAAGAAAGTGAGAAGAAATGGATGTCTTCACTCTTTTATAGAAAAATGTCAAAGTTTTTCTTTATTTCTAATGTCTTTGTGAACCAAATGCTCTATCATTTTTCAGAGTTCTGTAATTTGATATTTCCAAAAATTTGCAGAATAGCTTCTGAATATTATTGTCTCTTTTCTACTGAGTGATAATTATGATGTCACTTACCCTTGTAATATGAAAACCTTAGGTAAATGTATATATGTGTGTGAGTGTATGTATATTTAAAAATGTATATAATGAACTATAAATGACATAACTCATGTAATATATTAAATCAAACGAAAAATTAAGATTGTTGTTATTATGCATTGTTAAAATCCGTTTAGACACAAAAGTTCACTTAACCTTCCAAAATGAATCCAAAATTAGCAGATAGAGCTTTGCTGGAATTATGGCCTTCAAATACTTACAACTTATCTATTTATCACTTTACATCTTTTACTTGATTTGTATCCTTATGAAAAGCCTATAAAAAGATCAATGGTCCTTAGCATTTCAAATTTTCCATTTTGGAAAAGCAATGTAAAGTGTATGTTCAAATTATGCATAATGTAACGGATATCTTCTCTAAGCTATTCTCATTTTTTAGTAGCATGCTACACTGGAAAACTTATCTTTCCCTCAAAATTTTAAATGTTTTTACCCACTCATTGAGCTATTTTACTCAAAAGCAGGTACAGCATCTTCATATAAATACTTAAAAATTTAAACAGGATTTTGTGAGATAGCACTTAGAGATAGATAGACAGACAGACAGATGACCCACTTTTGATGCATGTGTCACTGATGCAGAAATACTCAGCAGATTAGCAACATAATCAAAGAGATGTATCTATAATGCCCAAACCCTAAGTTAGCATAAGTAGAATATGCCATCCAATATCTGAAAATAACATCCATCTCACTGAGTGTCTTTAGAGTGTTCTGAGCTGTCTAAAAATCATTTCACATAGAACCAATGATTACTTTTAACACTTTTACTCTTCTTACAATAGAGGGGACCAATGAGGGGGAAAACATTTCTTGGAGCAAGTGACAGCTGAAAAAGAGACCGAACAAAGTCTCAGGATAAACTAATCCCTTCCTTCCTGTGGGCTCACATATTTCCCTAAACACTCTAATTCAGTAGGTCTTTCCTATTTTTTTTTTTTTGCCAGTCCGGGGCTTGAACCCAGTGCCTCAGCACTGTCCTTTGGGCTTTCTCAAGACTAGCACTTTACACTTGAGCCACAATCACCATTTCTGGCATTTTCTGTGTATGTGGTACTAAGGACTCAAATTCAGGACTTCATGCATGGTAGACAATGACTCTACCACTAGGCCACACTTTCAGCCCCTCATTTCTTTTTTCAATTGTACAATTTTGGGGGATTGATTTCATAGCTGAGACTACCTCTTGAACCACAGCTCAACTTTTAGTGTTTCTTTGACATTGTTGAGAGATTTTTAAAAAATCTCATGAATTTTCCTGCCAGATCTGGCTTTGAACCAAGATCCTCAAATCTCAGTCTCATGATTACTAGAATTACCAGTGTGAGCCACCAGTTTCTGGTTAAATTTAATAGTTCATAAAAATGATCATTCATCAAAGTCCACTGTAGATTTTGTTAATGCTTGTTTATTGAAACACTTTGATATTGTAGTTCTAAATGAGATTGAGTAGTGTAAATCTGAGTTTCTAATTTTAAGCTATCAGATGATGCTATTGGTATTGCTTTAAGGCTTCCCCTCCCTTTTGAGTGATGAATATTAGAATTCTAGGCTACAAAATCAGGATATAGTAAATTATATTTGTAATCCAAATTATATTTGGAACAGAAATCAGAAGGATTTTGGATTGAGATCCACCAAGAAAAATAATGTTAGTAAGACTCTAAGCAAACAAACTGGGTGTAGTAATACACACCTGTCAACCAGCAATGATGACTGCAAAGGTGGTAGGTAGGATTGCAATCTAAAACCGGCTCTGGGAAAAAAACATGAGATAATCAGAGAAATAAGTAAAGAAATGAGGTAGAACATGGCTCATGTAGTAAAGGACGTGCTTGGCAAACATAATTCTAATTACAGTCACAGAGAAAAAAATTTAAAATTTTAAATCTAAACTAAGGTTACTCTACTTGTCTTTTTGAGTTAAATTACAAGAAGCATAGTTACATGAACTACAATGTGAATTATAATCTCTTTGAGCATCAGAATGGTGCTCTTTTCACTCAACTACCTGCTTTTTTTTTGAGAAAAATTAATGTCATTAGAACTCAAATCAACTTAGTAAAGCAAATCATTTATTACAAAACAAATTTAATCCAAAATTAATCTTCAGAGTTTTTAAGAGTAAATTTCATGATTGTGTAGTAAAGTATTTGTGACATCAAGAATGTTGTAAACATGCAATGTGTTTTGGTCATGACCAGTTTCATGAAGAAAGTAATTGGCAAAAATAAAAATAAACACGAATCATCCTCACACTGGACTGCATATTTTCCCAAAAGAGCTTATTTAAAAATATTTTTATTGTATTTTACTCTCAGGATTATGCATAGAGGGGTTGCATTCATATGCAAAAGGCAGTGGGTAAATTACTTCTCAAACCTTGATAGCACTTCTCGTGCTTTTGTCCCCCTTTCCCTTCTCCTTCCCCTCCCAGTCATCTTGTTTTTCCCCTTCCATTTCTTATTTCAAATAAAAAAATAAGTGTATATACAGTATACCAATATACAAATTCAGATACAGTAACCTCATGAGATTAACCATAAGTCCAAAAAAAAAAAGAGTATATTAGGAACAGCAAAAGCCAGGAATGGTAGCTCATGCCTGTAATCCTAGCTACTCCAGAGGCTGAGATCTGAGAATCAAGGTTCAAAGCCAGCCCAGGTACAAAAGGATCTGAGACTCTTATCTCCAATTAACCTCTGGAATATGGGATGTTGGGGTTGGCTCAAGGGTAGGGCTGTAGGCTTGAGTTGAAGAGCTCAAGGACAACACCCAGGCCCAGAGTTCAAGTCCATGACCCACCAAAATTAAAAACAAAAATAGCAATCACAAAGATAAACCTCTT
The DNA here is from genome assembly GCF_031878675.1 of Megascapheus bottae. Taxonomy (NCBI): domain Eukaryota; kingdom Metazoa; phylum Chordata; class Mammalia; order Rodentia; family Geomyidae; genus Megascapheus; species Megascapheus bottae. Next base: position 34,930,977 of record NC_143514.1, on the reverse strand, counting down.
GTTTCATTAACCTAGGGTTCTTTAAAGACTCATGCTGTATGACCTTATGTACACAGCTTCTGAGCTATTGTGATTCTCTGCAAGGAGAATCCTAAATGTTTATTAATTATTACAAATGAGGGAAACCATGAAGCCTATGCTACCTTGAGACTGACTTACTTCACTTTACCTGATTTTTTTCCCATGTCTTTCCCTTTCCTTACAAATGAAGTGATGCCATTATTTCTGCTGGCAGTATAGAATTCCATTAGACATCTTCATGATCCATTCATTTACTGATGGGCATCTGGCTATCTTAGCTATGGTAAATAATGCTGCAATGAACTTGGTTGTGTTAGTGGTTTTAGTAAGGCCTTGTTTCTAGACCTTTGGATAGATGTCAAGAAGTGGAATTCCTGGGTCATAGGGGAGTTCAATGTTCAATCTTTTGAAGAAATTCCATACTGTTTTCTATAGTGGTTGAAGCAGTTTACACTCCCACCAAGAGCGTAGTATGTTCCCTTCTGGCCACATCCCTGCCACCATCTGTTATTAGATTTCTTGATCGTGGCCATTCTAATTGGAGTGAGGAGGAATATCAAAGTTGTTTGATTTGCATTTCCTTTATGGCCAGAGATGTTGAGCATTTCTTCCATTGTCAATAGGCTGTTTTTATTTCCTCTTCAGAGAAGTCTCTCTTTAAATCTCTATCCCACCTTTTAATGGGATGACTGTTTTGTGAGGATTTCTTTTTAGAGATTCAATTTTTTAGCTGTAGGTATATTTAGATATGAGGCCCTTGTCTGTTGTATGATTAGTGAAGATCTCTCATTCTGCTGGCTTTCTATTTAACTTGCTAGCTATATTCTTTGCCATACACCATTTGTTAAAGAAGCTGTCTTCCTTCCATGTTAGTTTTTGGCTCCCTTATTGAAGATTAGGTAGCCATAGGTCTGTGGGTTGATATTGCAAAAGAAGTTGCCTTCCTGATTGTTGTCTTGCTCTTCTCATCATTGGCAAACTGGAAAGCAGTTGATTTTTGAGAGTTAATTTTATGTCCTGCTACTTTGTCAAAGTTTCAAATAAGCTCAAGCAGCTCGGGAGAATCATGTCATCTGCAAAGAGGGAAAGTTTTACTTCCTCTTTCCATATTTGGATCCCCTTTATGCTTGCTTCTTGCCTTATTTCTCTGGCTAGGAATTCTAATGCTATATTAAGGAGGAGTGGAGAGAGTGCGAATCCTTGTCTCATTCTTGATTTTACAGAATATGGTTTTAGCTTTTTGCCATTAAGATAATGCTAGCTGTGGGTTTGTCAAACACAGCCTTTATTATACTGAGGAACATTCCATGGATTCCTAGTTTCTCCAGACTTTTTAGCATGATAGGGTGTTGGATCTTGTCAAATGACTTTTCAGCATCTATTGAGAAAATCATGTGATTCTTGTTCTTGCTCCTGTTGAGGTGTTGAATTATATTAATTGACTTGTGTATGTTGAACCAGCTTTGCATCCCTGTTAGGAATACTGTTTGATCATAGTGCATTATTTGTTGATTAGTTGCTGAAGATGATTGGCTAGTATTTTATTAAGAAGGGTTACATCAATATTCATCAAAAAAATGGATCTATAGTTCTCTTTCTTTGATGAATCCCTGTCTTGTTTAGGGATGAGGGTTATGCTGGCTTCATAGAATGAGTTTGGCAAAGAGCCTTCACATTCAATTTCATTTGAAATTGAGGAGAGTTTGAGGAGTATTGGTGTGAGCTCTGTTTTGAAGGCCTTATAGAATCCATCTGTGAGTCCATGAGGTCCTGGGTTTTTCTTGGATGGGAGGTCTCGTATTGCCATTTCTATGTCAAAACTTGAAATAGGCCAGTTTAGTTGGTTTAGGTCATTTTGGTTCATTTTGGGTATGTTGGCTGGAAATTCATCCATCTCTTCTAAATTCTCAAATTTGTTGGCATTAAGGTTAAAAGGTTTTCCCTTATGATGCTCTGGATCTTGGTAATTTTTGATGTGCTATTTCCATTCTCATCCATGATTTTGTGTATTTGGGTGTGCTGCCTTCTTTTTTTAGTAAGATTTGCTAAGAGTCTGTGAATTTTGTTCATTTTTTCAAAGAACCAATTTCTGATTTTGGTGATTCTTTCTATGGTCTTTTGGACTCTAATTCATTTAATTCTGTTTTAGTTTCAAGGAACTCATATTTTAAGGGATATTTCTCTGTTACTCTCACTTCTTTCCTCTTCAAATATGTTCATGAAATAGGGCAACTTTAGCAATCATTGTAGAGAATTTTGTTTTAGATTTTTTTCCTAAGGTCTTTTTGACACCTGCAGGTACTTCCAAAAAATGTTGAACTTCTCATAATTTAAAAAGATATTTAATACTTTTAAAAGTTATTTAGTAGCTTTTAATTTGTAACTACAAATTACTCTTTGGAATATTATAGAAGTGTTATATTCACAAAATGGAGACATCTATCAATCTATCCACACATTATCACAAGCATATATGTTGATGAATTTTCACAAATGAATACAAAAAAATAAATCTTAATTCAGGAACATGATATGGTCATCCATACATTAGATTTGGCCCACAGTCCTTTTCAAAGCATTACCAATCAATTACTGGTGCTGGCAAACCTGGGCAGCCATAGGCAGAAAATTAAAATTGACCCCAGCCTTTCACCACTCATAAGCATTAACTCAAAATGGATCAAAGACCTCACTGTCAAACCAGAAACTTTGAAATTACTACACAATAGAGTTGGAGAGATATTGGAACTCATAGGTACAGGCAAAAACTCCTTGAACAGAATCCCAAGGTCATAACATATTGGAGAGAGACTTGACAAATGGGACTACCTAAATTTAAAAGTTTATGACTAATAACAACAGACACTGGAGGGGATGTGGCCAGGAGGGATCACTACTACACTGTTGGTGGGAGTCAGTTCTTCAAAAGACTAAACATAGACCTCCCCTATGACCCAGCAATTCCACTACTTGGCATTTACCCAATCATCCAGAAACATGGACATACTAAATCCACTAGCACAACAATGTTCATTGAAGCACTATTCACCATAGCAAAGATATGGAACCAACCTAGATGTCCCTCAGTTGATGAGTGGATCAACAAGATGTGGTATTTGTACACAATGGAATTCTATGCTGCTCTCAGAAAGAATGCCATTGCCCCATTTGTTAGGAAATGGAAAGACTTAGAAAAAATCATATTAAGTGAAGAAAGCCAGAGTCAAAGGAACTTAGGCTCAATGGTTTCCCTCACTTGTCATAATCAGTAGAAATCTTGGGCTCTCCTAGCAGAGAATTACAATAGAGCAAAACCTTGATACAAAAGGCAATATAGTATGACGCTAAATGAAAGGATCTCTAGGATATAGAAACATAAGCCATATAATGAATGATTGTTGTCCTTAATGTACTATGTTATCTCTCATCTCTTTTGCTGTCCCTTGGTTATCTCATATTGTTACAGTATCTCACTTTGTTACCTGATATATTGAATGTATTTGTATTTGGTTATTTGAAATTGGATAGGGCAGGGGGGAAAACAAGGTGAGGGGTGGGGTTTAGGGGAGGGAAATGGGAGGAAGACATGTGAAAGGGTGTCAATGTATGGGAATTAATGCACCATCTATCTGACAAATATCACGTAACCCTTCTATTAATTACAATAAAAAATATATGAGAAAAATTAAAAGATTAAAGTATAGCTACTAAAGTAGAAAGACAGCCAACCAATTGGGCTCATATTGTCATTATCTCATATTGTCACAGTACTTTTCCTTGTTATCTGATATACTGTATATGTTTATTTGGTTATTTGAAATCAGATATGGAAGGGGAGAAAACAAGATAAGGGGCCAGGGTGTGAGGGAGGAAAATGAAAACCAAGACAGGAGAAAGGTTATCAATGTTTCATAGTGTAACCCTTCTAATAATTACAATAAAAATATATGAAAAAAACTGAAAATAGACCTTCCGTACAATCTCACCATACCACTCCTGGGCATCTATCCTGAAGATTCTAACATAAGATATGATGAGAATGCCTGCTCAGCTATGTTCATCTCTGCAATATTCACAATAGCCAGGCTATGAAAATAATCCAGATACCCTACAGCAGATAAATGGATACAAAAAATGTGATATATATATATTATACATATATATATAATGGAATTCTACATAGCCAACAGACAATATTATAATGACCTTTGCAGGGAAGTGGATGAATCCAGAGCGAATCATGTTGAGTGAGACAGGTCAAGACCAAAGGAACAAAAGGTGTGTGGTGTCCTTAATACGAGACTATCAGATACAAACAGGACAAGAGCAAGTTCTCAATATTTGTGTACCCAATGCTATTGTCATGATATTGGAAATATAAATGCAACTACATAGACATAAAAAATTATTACTCTATAGACATAATGTTTTATTACATAGATTAATAAGTATCTATGACATACAAAACTTCAGCTTAATTTTATTTTTTTCTTTTCCATATATTTTTATTTTAATTAGTAGAAGGTTACATAATATTCACCAGAAAGAAGGTGCATTACTTCACAAACATTGATACCCTTTCCCTTGTCTTGGTCCACTTTTTCCTCCCCCAACCCCGCCACCCATCATGTTTACCCCCTTTGCTATTCTATTTCAAATAACCAACTGAACATATATACAAGATATCTGATAACAAGGTGAAATACTGTAGCAATATGAGACAAAGGACAGCAAAAAAGATGAGAGATAATATAGTACATTAAGTACAACAATCACTCATTGTGTGGCTTTTGTTTCTATATCCTAGAAGTCCTTTCATTGAGCGTCATACTATATGGCCTATGTATCTACATTTTGTTTGTTATAAATGTCTGCTAGGAAAGCCCAAGGTTTGTACTGATTATGACAACAGAAGGAAACCCTTGAGCCTATGTTCCTTTGAGTCTGGCTTACTTCACTTAATATAATTTTTTCCTAAGTCTTTCCATTTCCTTACAAATGCGGTGATTTCATTTTTTTCTGACATCAGCATAGAATTCCACTGTGCATAAATACCACATCTTGTTGATCCACTCATCAACTGAGAGGCACCTGGGTTGGTTACATATCTTTGCTATGGTAAATAGTGCTGCAATGATCATTGTTGTGCTAGTGAATTTAGTATGTCCTTGTTTCTGGACTACTGGGTAAATGTCAAATAGTGGAATTGCTGGGTCACAGGGGAGCTCTATATTTTGTCTTCTGAGGACCTGCCATACCGCTTTCCATAGTGGTTGAAGGAGTTTGCACTCCCAACAACAGTGTAATAATGATCCCTCCTGGCCACATCACTGTCAGCATCTGTAACATTAGATTTCTTGATCCTGGCCATTCTAAATGGAGTGAGGTGGAATCTTAGAGTTGTTTTGATTTACATTTCTTTTATGGCCAGAAATGTCAAGCATTTCTTCATGTGTCTATAGGTCATTCTTATTTCTTCTTCAGAGAAGACTCTCTTTAAGTTTTGCCCCATCTTTTAATGGGATGGTTGTTACTTTGGAGGTTAGTTTGGGAGTGATTCAATTTTTTGAGTTGTTGATATATTTAGATATGAGGCTTTTCTCTTGTATGGTTAGGGAAGATCTTCTCTCACTCTATAGGCTTTCTAGTTAATTTGCTAGCTATGTCCTTTGCCATACAGAAACTCTGCAGTTTAATGCAGTCCCACTTATCCGGACTTTCTCTGATTTGTTGTGATTCTTGGTCCTTATGAGAAAGTTTTGACCTGTGCCAAGGAGACCTAGTGTATCTCCTGTTCCTTTTTGTAATGTTTTAAGTGTATTTGCTTTTACCTCAAGGTCTTTGATCCATTTGGAATTAATCCTGGTGCAGGGTGACAAAGAAGTTCCACCTTTAGTTTTTTGCATGTGCTTAACCAGTTCTTTCAGCAGCACTTATTGAAGAGGTTGTGTTTCTGCCATTCTATTTTTTTGGTTCCCTTATCAAAGATTAGGTGGCCATGGGTCTGTTGGTTAATATCTGTGTCCTCAGTTCTATTCCATTGGTCTTCAGGCCTGTTCTTATGCCAGTACCAAGCTGTTTTGGTCGCTATAGCTCTGTAATAGAGACTAAAGTTTAATATTGAAATTTCTCCTACCCTCATAATTTTAATTTTGTCCCAAAATCTAAGTACTAGTGATTGTATATAGAGAATCCTTTCTTGAATACTTGTTTGTTAAATATATCATGTGAAATAGGATGTAAAATTCAATGTTAATAAATTTTTTCCTAAAAAAAACTAAGTAGAACAAGGAAAGGAGACAAAAAATAAATCCACTCATTCAGTAATATTTGGGGCATTACTACATGCTTCATCCTGCTCAGACCTAGTGGCACATACCTGCCAAAAATAATATTTACCCTTGTAGCAGAAATTTTATTCTATAAGATGAAACAGGGAGAATTATGAATACAAAGCACACTACATCATGTAAAAGTACAAATTAACAAGAATTATTCTTCTGCTAGGAAATCATGGCAGCATAACTAGCAGTTGCCTGATGATGAAAGCCTCTCTGATAGGAGTTTGGAAAAAGAAATAAGGATTAAGTAATTGTTAAATGAAAAGAAAATATGCATGAGGGAGAATAGCTCTTATCTCTGTCAATTTGTTTCAAATCTCAATATAGCATTTAGAATAATGAAGTCCCTGCACCTTTCATAAAGTCAGGAATGTAACATAAGCCTTCTAAAATAACCAAGAAGGGGGACACAGGATTGTGCATTTATTTCCAAAAATTTACCACACCATAATAAGCCAGGGTAGAACTGAGGATTTAAGTAGTGATACAAGTGTTTGTCAGCCCCAATGCCCAAGAAATAGTGTACTTACACTCCAAAATAGATCATATAATAGTTCATACAAAAACTTAAGCAGATACAAGGGGTCTGATATAATCCCATGCATCCTATCAGACCACAGTGGAGTCAGACTAATTCTGAACAATGCAGTCAAAGTCAAAAAACATTCAATCACATGGAAACTGAACAACACACTTCTGAATAACTCCTGGGTAACAGATCAGATCAGAAATGAAATTAAAAACTTCCTTGAATGTAATGACAATCAAGAAATATCACAAAGGAACTTATGGGACACAGCAAAGGCAGTTCTAAGAGGCAAATTTATCGCACTAGGAGTGCATATTAAAAAGACAGAAGAAGAGCACGTAAATAACCTTAAAAAAACCTGAAACACCTAGAGGAGCAAGAAAAAGTTAATTCTAAAACAGCTGGAAGGACAGAAATAACAAAAATAAAATCAGAAATTTCAGAGATTGAAATAAGATCTACTATACACAAAATTGATAAATCAAAAAGTTGGTTCTTTGAAAGAGTCAACAAAATAGACAGACCCTTGGCAAGATTAATCAAAAAAAGGAAAGGGGAGACTCAACTAAACAAGATTAGAGACTCCATGGGAACAATCACAACTGATTCCCAAGAAATCCAGTCCATAATGAATAGGTACTACCAGGGCCTATATTCAAAGAAACAAGAAAATCTAGTAGAAATGGATGATTTCTTAAATAAATATAGGCTACCCACACTGAACAACGATGAGGTAAACAAATTGAACAGACCAATTTCTTACTATGAAATTGGGGAAACAATCAGGGAAATGCCAACCAAAAAAAAGCCCAGGTCCAGGTGGATTCACTGCGGAATTCTACAAGATGTTTAAAGATGAAATACCACCTATACTATTGAAACTCTTCTGAGAAATAGAAACAGAAGGAGCAATACAAAACTCATTTTATAAAGCTAATATTACTCTCATCCCCAAACCAGGGAAAGACCCAACAAAAAAAGAAAACTACAGACCTATCTCTCTAATGAACACAGACGCAAAACTCCTCAATAAGATATTAGCCAACAGAACCCAGAAACAAATTAAAAATATCATACACTATGATCAAGTGGGCTTCATCCCACAAATGCAAGGCTGGTTTAACATTCCCAAATCAATCAATGTAATACATCATATCAATAGAGTTAAGGATAAGAATCATATGATAATTTCTTTGGACGCAGAGAAGGCATTTGACAAAATACAACATCCATTCATGTTGAAAGCACTAGAAAAAATAGGAATAAGAGGTACATTCCTCAAACTAGTGAAAGCCATATATGAAAAACCTACGGCCAGTATTATACTAAATGGTGAAAGACTGGAACCATTCACCTTAAAATCAGGAACTAGACAGGGATTCCCACTCTCTCCACTTCTCTTCAATATAGTACTGGAACCCTTAGCCAGAGCAATAAGGGAAGAAAAGGACATCAAAGGGATCCATATAGGGAAAGAAGAAATTAAACTATCCTTATTCGCAGACGACATGATCCTCTACCTGAGTGACCCAACAAACTCCACTCCCAAACTTCTAGAATTAATAAACTACTTTAGCAAAGTGGCAGGGTACAAAATCAATCTTCAGAAGTCAGTAGCCCTCTTGTACACCAATACACAAACAGAAGGCCAAATCAAGAAAATGATCCCATTCACGTTAGCCCCCAAAAGAATAAAATACTTAGCAATATACTTAACTAAAGATGTAAAGGAATTATTCAATGAAAACTATAAAAGCCTAATGAAAGAAATTAAAGAGGACACTAGGAAATGGAAAGACATCCCATGCTCATGGCTAGGGTAATCAACATAGTGTAAATGGCTATACTGTCAAAATTGATATACAAATTCAATGCAATCCCCATCAAAATCCCAAAAACATTCTTTACAGAAATTGAAGATATAATCCAAAGATTCATATGGAACAAGAAAAGACCTAGAATAGCCAAAACAATTCTGGGCAAAAAGAATAATGCTGGCGGTATTAGAATACCAGCCTTCAATCTCTACTATAGAGCCATAATAACAAAAACTGCTTGGTACTGGCACAAAAACAGACCAGAAGACCAGTGGAACAGAATAGAAGACCCAGAAATAGAACCACATACCGATAGGCAACTTGTATTTGACAAAGGAGCCAAAGATATACAATGGAACAAACACCGTCTATTCAATTATTGGTGCTGGCAAAACTGGGCAGCCACATGCAGAAAACTAAAACTTGACGCTAGCCTTTCACCATGCACAGGCATTAACTCGAAGTGGATCAAAGACCTAAACGTCAGACCGGAAACCGTGAAACTGCTACATGATAAAGTAGGAGAGACAGTGGAACTCATAGGCACAGGCATCAGATTCCTGAACATAATCCCAGGGTCACAACAGATTGGAGAGAGATTTGATAAATGGAACTACCTAAAAATAAAAAGTTTGTGTACAGATAAAAACATAGTTGTGAAAGTAGAGAGACAGCCAACCAACTGGGAAAAGATATTCACCAACAATACATCTGACAAATGCTTAATATCTAGTATCTACAGGGAAGTCAAGAAACTAATCCCCCGAAAACCCAATAAACCATTCACTAAATGGGCAAGGGAACTAAAGAGAGACCTATCAGAAGAAGAGATTAAAATGGCAGAAAAGCATATGAGAAAATGTTCATCATCTATGGTCATAAAGGAAATGCAAATAAAAACAATCCTAAGATACCACCTTACCCCAACAAGAATGGCTAAGATTTTGAACTCAGTCAATGACAGTTGCTGGCGGGGTTGTGGAGAAAAAGGAACCCTGCCACACTGCTGGTGGGAATGTAGAGTAGTTCAGCCAGTGTGGAGGTTCCTTAAAGAACTGAAAATAGACCTTCCCTATGATCCCGCCATACCACTTCTGGGCATCTATTCTGAACAGCATGACCCAGGATATTATAAAGACACCTGCTCAGATATGTTCATCTCTGCACTATTCACAATAGCCAGGCGATGGAAACAATTCAGATGCCCTACTGCAGATGAATGGATACAGAAAATGTGGTATACATACAGAATGGAATTCTACATAGCCAACAGACAAGATAAAATAATGGCATTTGCAGGGAAGTTGATGAATCTAGAGCGAATCATGTTGAGTGAGACAAGTCAAGACCTAAGGAACAAAAGGCGCATGGTATCCTTAATATGTGGCTATTAAATCCAAAGAGTACAAGAGCGAGGACTCAATAACTGCATACCCAAAACTATGGAAATACAAACATAACTATATAGACATAAATACCTATGACTCTATAGGCATAATGTTTTATTTCATAAATTGATATGTTTCTATGACATACAAACCCTTAGCCTAATTTTGATTAAGTTCTACATACTAAGTCCCAGAGATTGTAATTAGAGATTCCCTCATTGAACACTTGTTTGTTAAGCTTGTCATTTAAAATATGATGTAAACATAAGCCATATAATGAATGATTGTTATTCTTAAGGTACTATGTTATCTCTCATCACTTTTGCTGTCCCTTGGTTGTCTCATATTGTTATACTATCTCACTTTGTTACCTGATATATCAGATATATTTGTATTTGGTTATCTGAAATTAGATAGGGAATGGGGGAAAACAAGATGAAGGGTGGGGGTGGGGGGAGGGAAATGGGGACCAAGACATGTGAAAGGGTATCAATGTATGGGAATTAATGCACCATCTATCTGGCAAATATCATGTAACCCTTCTATTAATTACAATAAAAATACATGGAAAAAATAAATAAATCAAGCCAATTTCTACTATTGTAAAAAAAAGAAATAGTGTATTTATACCAGTTGGTTGTAATGCAAATTATAATTGAATAGTGAGATTACTAGAACTAAGCCATACGGGATCCTGTCAAAGTAAAAACATCTGAGAATATGGAAGAAAATAGGTATATAAACTTACTAGATACAATGTGGAAGAAATCAGAATAATGCAAAGTCTCTTGTTTTATATTGTACCTTTATTAGCACCAATTATTTGCAAAGGTAGTTTGAGGACAACTTTGCCTCAGGAATAATTAAGGGGCCTGCACACGCTACCTGCTTGGTTTATTGCTTTCCGACCCTGTTCAGCAGCTGATCCCAGTGAGGAAGAGTAGAAACTATGGATTCAAATAATGTGGAGTTGGGTCCTCATTCTACTTCACAACACATACATGCTGAGATGGAGTTCCTAGAGCCGGTTTTGGGGCTTTCAAGTCCCACTCTGAAGTTCACATGCTCCTGTGGCAAGAGGCCATGGAAATCACAGGATGTAGAGGGTTCAGGCTTGAAGCCTTTTTACACCAGCCTGGCAGCTTAAACATACTTGGATGCAGTTCATCGAGGTGTAGCTCAGGGCTTTGAGGTCTGCTCAGCAGTTTGCCTAACTGTTAGAGGAAGGAATCTACAGAAATTATGTCAGTCTTCAGGTTCACTGGACATCAAGCACACATTGAGGATCTAATAGCCCTGAACTGGAGCTTTCTATTCCTTTCAGAGTTTACCACCTACAGGAAGAAAACTGTGGATACTTTTGACTTACCTAAAAGCAACAGACGCAGCCAGGAGGCATTTTATGGAGGCCAAATGCTATGTAAGCCAATGTTTTTGCACTTGATTTCCTATACTATCGCTAGTAAATGGAAAGTGCTTGGGGATGTGAGATGCAACTGTGATATCTTTCATTGCCAGACCAACTTGTTGCCTGGTTTTTGCTTTCTCCTCCAAAACAACTCAGAGACATGTCTTACCCAAATACTATGGCTGAGCATTGTTTAGTACCCAGAAGCATATTACAGGAGTCACTCATTATTATACCATGAATTGAATCTTGCTATATCCCTTTGTGATGAAAGAACTGACAGAGAATCTTCACTGCCGTTGAACTTCCACACCATCTCACTAAATTCTACACTGAGTTTAAAGCTTCCAGAAGCCTGAGTTTATTCTTTTTTCGTATATTTTATTATAATTAAAAGAAGGGTTACATTATATTTGCCAGATAGGAGGTGCATTAATTCACATACATTGATACACTTTCTCATGTCTTGGTCCCCATTTCCCTCCCCCCCACCCCTCATCTTGTTTTCCCCCCTTCCCTATCCAATTTCAAATAACCAAATACAAATATATCCAATATATCAGATAACAAAGTGAGATACTGTAACAATATGAGATAACCAAGGGACAGCAAAAGAGATGAGAGATAACATAGTACATTAAAGACACTCAACATATGGCTTTTGTTTCTATATCCTAGAGGTACTTTCATTTAGCATCATATTATATGGCCTTATGTATCTAGGTTTGCTCTATTGCAAATCTCTGCTAGGAGAGACCTAGGTTTCTACTGATTATGACAAATGAGGGAAACGATTGAGCCTAAGTTCGTTTGAGTCTGGCTTACTTCACTTAATATGATTTTTTCTAAGTCTTTCCATTTCCTAACAAATGGGGCGATGTCATCCTTTCTGACAGCAGCATAGAATTCCATTGTGTACAAATTATTCTTCAACTAGATTTGGCAGTCTGTGGCCAGAACCATCTAGGTTACCTGCAAGCTGTGTCTTCAGCTTCCTTTTCCCACTCCTGGTGAGTTACCATTTATTGTTTTTCATTGTTTCCCTATGCTTTCTCTTGGTCCTGCCCTCTCTCAAAATCCACCAAGTTCTTCCCATTTCACTTTATCACAATCTCTTTTACAGGATACTTGACTCCCTCCTATTCATGGAGTCAAAATGTTGCATGCTTCTAATATGCCTTTATGCATCCAAACAGACCATCTTTTGCTTGCATTTTAAATCTCCTCAAAGTAGGTATTTATTTGACTTCAAAACAGATAAATATTGTTAACATTATTGAAATCTTGTAGTTCTTATATATGTTGTCTCTTTTATGGTATATACCAGGAATCCAAGTGCATATAAAATCCTAAACCCATTGCATGTTTCTTATATGGTGACTAATATTTTTCTGCATCAGTAATATTACCATGGTTTTCTCTCTTATAACAAAGAAGAAAACAAAGAGAGAGACAGAGTCAGAGACAGAGACAGAGTGACTGAGTACAGGAATCAAATTTATAAAGGATGGCATTACAGTTATATTTACATGAAACAAATTGCTGTGCAGAACTTACATAGCTGCCAAAATTAAATATTTGCATCATACATGCTCATAATTTCTAACATCTTATGTACAATTATGAATGTGCTGTATATTAGAACAAAGCATACAAATACATAGTCTGTGTCTCCATTTTTCTTTTGAATCTATGCTATATTAACTAATGTGACATTATACCATATTGCATTTTAATGATTTGTTAGCCATTCAAATTTTTAATTTCATTTCTTAGGATAATGAATGGAATAAAATATGTTCATTCTGCAACTCTGTTAGATTTTACCCATTACAGAAGATGATGCAGAAGGATCATTAGAGAGATAAAATTCAGAAAGATGAATTGCTTGCCCAAAGACACAAGTTCAGAATTTAATCCATCTGTTAAATTCAGTATATTTAGATAATATTAACATTGTGATTATTAAAATAGATTAAAATTAATAACTTAAGTTAATAAACTATAAAATATGCACAGAAAACAATAATAAGGGGCCAGGAGTGGTGGTAGAGTGAGTATTTGCCTAGCCTGTGTGAAGCACACATACACAGAAAAAGCCGGAAGTGGTGCTATGGCTCAAGTGGTAGAGCAGTAGTCTTGAGAAAGCTCAAGGAGAGTGCCCAGGTCTTGAACTCAAGCCCCAGGATTGGAAAAAATAAGAAAACAATGTCAAATATTGGACTATCATCATAATATGAACTATGGTCTCTTAATTTTTGTGATTTTCCTCTGTTTAAAATGTCTTAACTCAAATAATGATATAGACATTTCATTATTTTAGCAACATAGTTTACCAGATGCCCTACTGCAGATGAATGGATACAAAATATGGTATATATATATATATATATACATATATATATGAATAATGGAATTCTACATAACCAACAGACAAGATAAAATAACTGCGTTTGTAGGGAAGTGGAAGAATCTAGGGTGAATCATGTTGAGAGAGGTAAGTTAAGACCAAAGGAACAAAAAGTGCATTGTATCCTTAATATGTGGCTATTAGATCCAAACAGTACAAGAGCGAGGACTCAATATTTGGGTACCCAATGCTATGAATATGGTATTGGAAGTATAACCACAACTACATAGACATAAAAATTTATGACTCTGTAGACATAATGTTTTTTATTACATAGATTAATATGTATCTATGACATGCAAACTCTCAGCCTAATTTTAATTATGCTCTATAATCTAAGTGCCTGTGACTGTATATAGAGATTCCCTTCATGAATACTTGTTTGTTAAATATGTCATTTGAAATATGATATAAAAATTAATGTTAATAAATTTCTAATAATAACATTTATGAAAAAGAAAATATATTGAATTGTTACTCATTTTTCTTCAAATAATTTTACATACGTTTTACAGATGATTGCAAAATTTGCTTTGTTAAAGAATCAAAGGCTTTTATGGCATTAGAGAAAACGGGGGCAAATTTAAATGTTAATAAATGTCATAGTATGAAAGTCTTCATGCCTAGAAAAAGAAGTAACAAAATCAAAATTATAGCATATATTTCAATTTATTGAAATCTCTAGAAATATAGACTAATAGTCATTGTCAGAAAGCATCAGTGAACACTTTGGAATGCTATCAGGAATACACAGGTACTGAAGAACAGCATGTAACATGGATTTTACTCTATCAATATGAAGTAGACTAAATGGATCACAAAAAATGCATGACAGAATTGAAGATGATTTTTCAGGCACTTTGAAATAATGTGCAACCTATAATTAAACATCAACTTAGAAACGTTAAACCACAAATGAAGTATTAGATATAAATTAATATAGGAATTAGATGTTAACAACAGTGCCAAAATCAAAGTTCTGTGTTTCAGGTATTGTGCTAAGTATTAGTATAAAAAATTTCATATTTTCATTATATAAAATAGTCTTATTATTCTGGTATTCATTTTCCTAATTTAATGAAGTAGACATAGAGGTTTCAAAACTGTACCCATTGCCCGATACAGTTTTTAAACTCATAAATTATGAGTGTAAATTGAGTCTGGTATGTCATATTTTATATATTAAATGTATCTAAGTTTGTTATAAAACATATTCTTTTGTATAATTCTAATAATATTGAGAAGAGATTATGAAGCTATGTTATTGGCATGCATTTTTTATTATATGATTGTTCATGGTTAGTATATTATGGGAGCTGTTAAAGGTTATGTAATTTTTTTTTGTCATTGCTGGGGCTTACATTCAGGGCCTGAGCACTGCCCGTGGAATTTCTCATGGTAGAGCTCTATGACTTATAGTAATGCATCCCTTCCTGCTTTTTTTCTACGTGTGGTACTGAGGAGTTGAACTATTGCTAGTGCATGCTGGCAAGCACTAGGCCAAACATCCAGCCCTAAAGGTTAGGTAAAATTTTATCTCACTTCATTCTACAAAGATTTTCCAGCAGAGAGAATTGCTCAAAAAAATGAATCACTCCAAAACTAATTTCCAAAGAAACAACTATCTGATTAAAAGATGGTCCAAAGGCTTAAACGAGAGTCTTCTCTGAAGAAGAAATGAGAATGGCCTATAGACACATGAAGAAATGCTGGACATCTCTGGCCATAAAAGAAATGTAAATCCTTCCTTGAACACTTGTCATTTAAAATATGATGTAAAAATCAACGTTAATAAATTCTTTTTAAAAAATGCAGGAGAAAAAAAAACTCTAAGATTCAATCTTACTCGTTAGAATGGCCAGGATTAAGAAATCTAATAACAATAGATGCTGGAGGGGATGTGTCCAGGAGGGATCACTACTACACTGTTGGTGGGAGTGCAAACTCATTCAACCACTATGGAAAGCAGTCTGGCAGTTCCTCAAAAGACTAAACATAGAGCTCTCCTGTGACTCAGCAATTCCACTGCTTGAAATTTACCCAGTCGTCCAGAAACAAGGACATACTAAATCCACTAGCACAACAATGTTCATTGAAGCACTGTTTACCATATCAAAGATATGGAATCAACCCAGATACCCCTCAGTTGATGAGTGGGTCAACAAGAAATGGTATTTATACACAATGGAATTCTATGCTGCTGTGAGAAAGAATAACATCACCCCATTTCTAAGGAAATGGTAAGACTTAGAAAAAATCATATTAAGTGAAGCAAGCCAGACTCAAAGAACATAGGCTCAATGGTTTCCCTCATTTGTAATAATCAGTAGAAAACTTGGGCTCTCCTAACAGAGATTTACAATAGAGCAAAACCTAGATACAAAAGGCCATATAGGATGATGCTAAATGAAAGGACCTCCAGGATATAGAAACAAAAGCCATGTAATGAGTGATTTTTATCCTTAATATACTATGTTATCTCTCATCGCTCTTGTCTCTTAGTTATCTCATATTGTTACAGTATTTCACCTTGTTATCTGATATATTATATATATGCTTATTGGTTATTTGAAATAGGATAGGGAAGGAGGAATCAAGATGAGGGGCAGGGGTGACGGGAGGGAAATCGGAACCAAGTCATGAGAAAGGGTATCAATGTTTGTGAAGCAATGCACCTTTTTTTCAGGTGAATATAATGTAACTTTTCTATTAAATACAATACAAAGTATACGGAAAAAACATTATAGAGAAAAACATAGAAAAAATATCAAGTAAGTATACCTGATTGAACAATGAAGCCACCTGTACCAAATGTCTCATTCTTTTGATTTTGATGATTCACACCTAGTATATAAATAGTTGCATGGTATTTTGTTTAATTAACTTAGGGCTTTTTATATTTTAGATATCTTGTTCATTTCTATTATGGCTATAAGACAGAAGTTTCTCCAAGAGATGCTTCATTTGGATGTTAGGGAATTCTACTGACCACGTGTATTTAAATATATGTGTTATAGTATATTTCTTTTCTCTTTTCTCAGTTAATATATTCAACTAAATTCTAGTTCATGTGAGTAAATGGTTATTGGCTTGCAAGATCCAAGCATAGATTCTAATACAATAAGATAAATTACAATATGAAAAAGAAATAAAACAAGTTCATTTGCAATGCCAAATCAATAGCTTGCTTTTTCATTACATAATGTTGTAACAGAAGGGTTTTGACTGAATAATTCATCTCAAAAGGAATATTCAAGTTGTTGTATAAAACACACATCGAAGAACAGTTTAAAGATAAAAGGTTAAGGGAATCTGGCTGCCAAGAAAGTAGAACATTTTTTTCCTTAACGAACACTCTTGCCCAATTCTTGTACATTTGAAAATAATGAACCTTGGAAATAAATCAGGAAACAATTTCTAGAATGCAGGATATTAAAAATATAATTAAAAGTGACTATTATCATGCTTTTAAAGAGAAAGGCTACCTATCATCTAGAGATAATTTTTATTTTTCAACTCTCTATTCATCTGTATATCATCAAATAAACTGGCGAATCTGAAGTATAACCTTCCTCAAATAATATATGCACTATGAAATTTCTACAGTTAATCACAGATAGACGAGCATGCACACACACATGCACGCACACACACACACACACACACACACATTATCACAAACAAAACCTCATATGTTCCTCCACATAGATCTTGGTGATAACACAGGGAAAAGAAGCATGTCAAGAATGTTTCAAGGAGGGGCCGGGAGTTTGGCCTAGTGGTTAAAGTGCTTGCCTAGCATGCATGAATACCCGGGTTTGATTCCTCGGTACCACATACATAGAAAAAAGCCGGAAGTGGTGCTGAGGCTCAAGTGGTAGAGCTCTAGCCTTGAGAAAGTCAATGGACAGTGCTCAGACCCTGAGCTCAAACCCAGGACTGGCAAAAAAAAAAAAAAAAAAAGAATGTTTCAAGGAATGTTGATGTTCAAATAAAAATGTAGCCAGAATTGATCAGAACTGATCAAGAATATAATCAAAATACATGTTCTGCCTTAATATTTCATCTACAAAATGAAATGTAATGTAAATGAAATCTGCAAATTTTATTATTTCTTCTTTCTTTTTTTTTTGCCAGTCTTGGGCTTGAGCTCAGGGTCTGAGCATTGTCCTTGGATTTTCTCAAGGCTAGAGCCTCAGCACCACTTGAGCCTCAGCACCACTTTCGGCTTTTTTTTTCTATGTATGTGGTACCAAGGAATGGAACCTGGGTCTTTGTGTATGCTAGGCAAGCACTCTACCACAAGGCCAAACTCCCGGCCCCTATTATTTCTTTTTTAATCTCATATTTTTCCTATTATTTTTTTGACTGCCTACATTCTAAAAATCATCATTCTTTTATGTTTTACTGTCTTTGAAAGAACTGCTTCAGGGGGTGGAATGACCACCTTAGAGGAAGACAACTCTCTCTAAGGGTGTTTGGATGGAGTTAAACATTGTTATGTACTATTAAAGAAGGTAATCTGTTAGGTCACTATTTTCACCACACTTGAATGTTTGTTTACTTACCATCTGTGAATAAGTAAGATTCTTCTGATCTGGCAAACCCTTTGAATGAATCCTGTCCTGAGGTCTAGGCCTTGGGATGACAATTTTGCTGCAAGGAACACTGACCCCCACAGTGTTTCTGAAGCCTAGAAAATTTATCTCAAGAGGGCTTTCTCCAGTTGTGACCACTCAGGCAACTTGCAAGGATTTAGTAAGTTTCATTCCAAGAAATAAGAGCCTAGATGAACTATAGACCTCCCTGGTTACCATACACTGATATCACATAGGAGAGGAGAGACATGCATTCCTAGCATAGAGCCCCTGAAATCTGTACTGTGGAAAATGTGTAATTAAAAAATTTAAAAATATCTTTAAGTAGTTGTAAAAGGAATTGTCGTTTAACAAGACATTTTATGACTACAACTTATCTTGATCACTTTCATCCTTGCATCTTGATCAGTGTCATTCTTGTCAACATGTTTACTCATTCTCCCCTACATATCTATCCCTTCAGTCACTCTTAGCTTATAGGATGTACATTACATTAGATTCTTGTCTCATTTTCCCCCTCTTCACTGGTCTCCCACTTCTCCATCGACCCCTGTTTTCAAGCACTTGCTTCCTGATATTTATGACAGCAGGAGAGAGGTGGGGAAGAAGGAGGAGGAAGAGGGGGAGGAGGAGGAGGAGGAGGACACAAGGATTGGCTGATGGGTTCCAGAGAATTACCAGGTAACTGAAACTCAGAGCTACAAGTCATCAAAGAAGTATAAAGAACTAAAGCTCTTAAATAGAGCTCTGAATTGTAACCCTGAAAGACACCTGGTGAGCTCCAAAGAGCACTTAAAAGATCTGCAGGAAACAAAACATGGTGTTGAAAGTATTTTAAAAAGAAGCAGCCAAGAATCCAAGATGTTAGAAGACTAGAGGTTGTGAAGTACCTCCATAATAGCTGTGGCAGAAGGGCTTCAACACCTAGTAGCTGAAAGATTTTAAACGGGAAACAAGCATTTTCTTCAAAAATCAAGTGTCCTGACACCAAAAGCTCAAGACCAATAGCTGTGGTTGCTGAGTGTCTGTGTTCTTCCTAGCCAAGCCTCTGTCTTGAACACCTAGAGTAATACCTTCCCTGCTTTGAAAGTTTGGAGCCACATACATTTGCTTCTCAGGAATTAGAGCTATAAACATCTGGGTATGGAAGCCCAGTCCCTGAGATTATAGAGCACAAGACTACCACCACTAAGGAAATTGTCCTTGTCTGCCCAGGATTTTTGTCCTTTTAAGCAAAGACTCCTCAGTCACTCAAAATTCCATTCAGAAACTCACATTCATGAACTTTAGAAGAATTATCCCCACCCCAGATAGATTAAACCTAATGTTTAATGTTGTGATAACATTCTAAAATGATCCCAAGATACATTAAATCTAAGAAACACTGATGTTCCACAGAGTTTTTAATCTTTATGTAAGTATTCTATGTAAAGGATATAAGGGCTAAATCACCTTAAAGGAAAATACTGAGGATGCTTATGACCACTGAGTCTGAAGAAGGTAGTAATGTATAATTCAACTAATTACAAAATAAACTCAGAGTGTTCCTGGATTATATATCACTATTACATCAGTTAGATGTACATCCAGAAATGAGGACCTATATACACATGAATTAATACACTTTTGACCATATTTTAAATAGCTATATGAAGAACTAGGTCACATATTGATTTCATAGCCTTTGAAGTAGACTTTTTATGTGATATGCCATCCTTGTGAGTCAGTTGTAAGTTCCTACAGAAGCAGAGTAATATTTATGATAAAGACACAAAAAATTGTATGGGAGTTTGGCCAAGTGATAGAGTGCTTGCCTAGCATGCGAAAAGACCCAGGTTTGATTCCTTGGTACCACATACATAAAAGAAAGCCAGAAGTGGTGCTGGAGCTCAAGTGGTAGAGATCTAGCCTTGAGAAAAAAAATCCAGGGACAGTGCCCAGGCCCTGAGGCACAAGACTGGCAAAAAAAAAAAAGACACAAAGAATTGTCACTTGGGCTTCCTGTTAGAACCTAGAAACATTTTCTATATGGCAACAATTGGATGATGTTTCTTTTTTTTTTTTTTTGCCAGTCCTGGGCTTGAGCTCAGGGCCTGAGCACTGTCCTTGGACTTTCTCAAGGCTAGAGCTCTACCACTTGATCCTCAGCACCACTTCCGACTTTTTTCTATGTATGTGGTACCGAGGAATCGAACCCGGGTCTTCATGCATGCTAGGCAAGCACTTTAACCACTAGGCCAAACTCCCGGCCCCAAAAAGAATTGTTTCTTAACAAATGGATAGGTACAGAATCTATTAATATTTCTGGCATGCAACATTAGAAGAGAAAGTCTGGCAAACCGGCCAAGGTACAGAAATGAATTTTAATGAGATCTGTCATAGGAGAGGGGCTAGGGTGGTACTTCCTCTTGTGTGGTAGTATTGAAGTGGTACAGATTTAATTTAATTATTAGAAGGTAATTGGGTCGTGAAAATAAAACCTCACAATGCGCCAATTCTATTCTGGAAGGGACTAGTTCTAAAGAAATTTCTCATCAATAGAGTGAGTGTGGGCCCCTCCTTGACCTTGCCATACCTACTGGCTTGGTGAATGCCCACTTCCTACACAAGAAAATGCACACAAGCAAATACACCCATACACACGCGCGCGCGCACACACACACACACACACACACACACACACACGTTAATACTCCCTCTCCATATGTTCCTGATAGTGTCACCAATCACTGATAAGTTCCTCATGAGCTAAACAAATGTCAGACTATTAGAGCCTGAAATCAAACAAACATTTTATTTCCTTACAAAGTACTCAACCTTAGGTGTATTGTAATAGCAAATGAAAAGCAGGTTTGGTAGCATCATTTTAGAAAAATCAGTTTAACTAGATTTGTTTTGGACACAGATTTGCTCGAATTAAAGTTAGAAAATAATAGTGTGTTTCTAATTGGAGTATGCGTGATTCCCATAGGGGGGAAAAGATTTTACATTTTACCTGTGCCTATATGGAGTTACAGTGGAGCAGGAATTATTTCTACAATTGTCCCTTCCCTTGGGTCATTTAAATGGTTTAAATTCCATTTAGATATTAGTCCTACAAAAACACCATAATTACCGAAGATAAATGCCTCATCTACTTTCAAATCTTCATTAAAATTAGCTTTGTTATTTTTGTGGTGCCCAATAGCATAGCTATTAGAGCTAAGAGTCTGTCAGCATTTCCATTTACATACTCTTTTTTTTTAGGGTTCATTATCTTTTCTGTTTTGAATTGCATTAGCCTGAAATTAGCTGTCAGCATGAATATGTATTATATTACCCAAACTCCATGTACACATCAGTTTGGCCATACAGAAGGCAGAGATCTGTAACCTCATTCCTCTTTATGCATAAAATTCTAAAGGTGTTTTAGGTAGT
Organism: Megascapheus bottae; assembly: GCF_031878675.1. Classification (NCBI taxonomy): domain Eukaryota; kingdom Metazoa; phylum Chordata; class Mammalia; order Rodentia; family Geomyidae; genus Megascapheus; species Megascapheus bottae. Next base: position 34,909,048 of record NC_143514.1, on the reverse strand, counting down.
TCACTTTTTCCTGGCCAAACACAGAGCCATTTTATCATGAACTTTCTCCCAGAATTGATCGTCAATTTGACCTAATAATTTTAATACTTTAAAGCTTATGAAGAAGTCAAAGTGAATATGTACTGCACTGGCTATTCGTTTTTAAACTTCTAGACAAAATTATAGTTCTATATAGTTATGGATCTAAGAAAGCTATACTTTGAAGGGGAAAAAAGGAGGATCTGTGATTTATGCTATTTCAACTAAAGAATAAAAGCAAAGTAAATCATAATAAGTGACACTGTGTTCATTTTGCTAGTGACACTTCTCAGTTTGGGGGATCAGGGACTGGAGAGTTCAGCAATCATAGTGTCAGCAGCAGCTTCAGGCATGTGAAATGGTATAGAATGCATCTGGGATCAAAGCCATGTAATATTCCCTTCTTTGTAGGCTAAAACCGGCGAAGACAATTCTACTAATTCTATGTGCCTGTCCTCCCAATCTTTTCCTAACACATTCCCTACTCATTTAATAAACTCTTCTTTCTATTCCCAAAACTCTTCAGTTATCACTAAATATTTTTCAGAAAGCAGATGCAATCACTCTCTATTTTTACTTTACTTTTCTCTTGCTTTTGGTTTTTGTCTTAAATAAGACAAAAAGTTTTGGTTTGTTTATGTGCTTAAATTTGAATTCGGAAGGCAATACGTAAATTACTAATGTAAGAATTTACTATTGTACTACATTTAAATAGAATATGCTATTATGTATGACCTCTCAGAAATAAATTGCAAATCTGCTGCTTATCATCATGACCAAAGGCAAATGGTAATCTTAAGGGAAAAATGCTTTCAGAGGAATATTAGTAAGATCTTCTGACCTATATGCAGAGGTTTGGAAAACAAAATTGAAAAAGAAAGAATGAACAGTAGAGTTGATTTTTACTAATATATGCATCTTCTAAGGAGAGAGTTGCAAATAAATGATAACTAGTGTTCTCAAAATAAAAGAAATATGAGCCACACAAAGTGAAACACTAAATCTAGCATATTTTTTTTTTGCCAGTCCTGGGCTTGAGCTCAGGGTCTGAGCACTGTCCTTGGACTTTCTCAAGGCTAGAGCTCTACTACTTGAGCCTCAGCACCACTTCCGGCTTTTTTCTATGTATGTGGTACCGAGGAATCGAACCCAGGTCTTCATGCATGCTAGGCAAGCACTTTAACCACTAGGCCAAACTCCCGGCCCCTCTAACATATTTTTCAGCAATGTAGGCACAATAGACTGTTTGAAATACAATGCAACTACTTTTATGGCATACAGATATTAAGACATTGTCAGCATTCTTAGCTGAATAAAACACCGTATTCAATTTATAATTCCTTATTAAACTAAAGGACCATAATCTGCCACTTAAATTATCAACCTTCATGGCATAAATATAATTTTTGTATGATGATTGTTTCCTGATGTTGGATATTAACTGTGGTTCAGCATTGGTGAACTTTGAGATCTTCATTATTGTAATTTCTTCTTCTGCATTTGACAACTACACTTACAAGACAATTTGTAGTAAATCCATTGTCTTTCCTCAATTTCAGATGAAGACATTGAAGCTGTTAAGTAGTTGAATCTCACATGCAGATGTATTGTGACACTAATTCAATACTGAATCTTGTGAAACTAGTTGGATTCCAGAATCTGTACTTTAACACTTTTAAAAGATTTTAAAAGATATAAATGCTATCCTTAAGCAATAGTGCACTAAGAAGTATGTATGTATGTTATATGCATAATGTGTCTATATATGTTTATATACTGGGTTTTTTTTTTACTATTTTTGGTGATTTTTTTTCTGCAATCCTGGGCCTTGAACTGAGGCCTGAACACTGTCCTTGGTGTTTCTCAAGGCTAGAGCTCTACCACTTGAGCCACAGCACCATTTCTGACTTTTTTTTTCCTATATATTTTGTATTGAGGAATCGATCCCCGGTCTTTGTGCATGCTAAGCAAGTCTTATCACTAGGCCAAATTCCAGGCCCTTTTTTTTTTTCCACCAAGGCATTCTTTTTGCTAAGCAAGTGCCCCACCACTTGATCCTGTCTTCCAGCCCATTTTTCAGGTTATTTTGCACATATAGTTAAAGTTTATTTCTTTTTTCTGTTTGATTGCTTGTTTTGTTCAGGACTGGACTCAGATTGTGATTCTCATATATATTGCCTCCCCCATTAGAATTACAGATGCTTGTTATCATGTCTGTCTTATTGTTTGAGATAATATCTTCCTAATATTTTGCCAAGACTAGCTAGCCTAAAGTCAAAATCCTCCTGATTTGGGGTCTCCAGAGTAGCTTATTTAATAGTTGGGTGCTACCACACTGTCCCTTACATCATTACATACTATAAGTGCCAGATAAATAGAAGGCTATCAAACAATGAATAAATGAACAAATCCTTTAACAATCTCCTATCTACTTTTCCAAAATATGTTTAGAATAATTTCTAGTCAAATAGGGTAAATGATTTTCAGACACATATCTACCCATATATTATTAACTCATCCGTGTAACACCAAGTGTTCTACATTATACTGCAACAAACATCTAAGCAGCAAGTCATTTTCCATATGATTTTATCATGTCAATGCCTTGTTAGTTTTTCTCATGTGCTACTAATCTCAGGATGTCACTTTAAACAATGCCTTGACCTGGGATTTCTTTTAGATCATTTCAATCCTCTCACTAGTAACTTTTAACTTAGAAATAAAAGCAATGACAATGCACTAAACCAATGCCCTTGCTGAAAAAAGATTAAGGCAGAGGAGGGGGACTCACATAACACCAGCATTATTTAACTGAAATCAACTTAGCACATTTTAATGCTCAGAATTTTTCTTCCCATTCAAATGAAAATTCTTTAAAATGCACACTGTGTCTGTTTGAAGAGCAAACCATTATGGAGAGAAGTATGAGTTATCTATTCAGATCTAGCATACACAGTTTGAATTTAAAGACATGTGTCATTCTGAATTCATACTGAATTCTTCTATTTCCTTTCTTTAATAAATCATTTTGCGAAATTAAATCAAGTTTAAATTGTAAATAACAGACAAATATCTTTGTACTGGTTAATAAATTATGCTCACTGAATTTTTTCCTTAAATTAGTTTTAGTAAGAAAGGAATCCACATAGATATGAATCATACTCTTGCACCATTGCTGTCAGAATAAGTTTGCATAAAAATAACATGTATTAATATTACATAGAAAAACCTTTAGGATATTAAGAATGCAGTTACGCTATTCCTGAAAAGAATAATTTCTAAGTTATATTTTAGTAGTATTATATTCTTTTCCTCTTTTATATTACATATTCACATATTAAAAGTTTCAAAATGAAAACATTCATGCTTACATATTGTATATTTTATTTGAATAATAAACTAGTTTTGCACTTTTTTTCTTATTGTTCCCAGTCCTCTTTCAATGGATAAAATTCACAGTAATTTCATCTTCTGGTCTTCCTGATCTTTACTAAGCTCACTCCTTTTGAGCTCACCCTATTTCTGATATGGGAGATCTGTGTGTGATACCATAATGAATGTTGAAGCAAAATGTCAGATATTGAGCTCTTTTATTTAAGACACATTCAAATTTGAATTTTCAAAGAAATAAAATTGGTTCAATAATATAGTTGAAAGTATATATTTAAGGGATAATAGCAAAAGGAAGATATTTCTGAGTATGAATTCTTGGGGGTAGGTCTCCCAGGCTTTTATTGAAAATTACAGTAGGAGGCCTAGTGTGAAACTCAGAAGTACAGCACTTGTCTAACATGCATGATATCTTTGGTTTCATTCTCAGAAATGAAAAAGAGAAAAAGATGAAGGAAAGAAGGAAGGAAAGATGAAAGGAAGACAGGGAAAAAAGAGGAGAGGAGAAAGCGTAGATAAGAGAGAGAGAAGAGAACATGAATGAACAGAAGTAAGGAAACAAATGACAAGAAAAAATAGAGGGGGAGGTGTGGAAAATGGGAGAAAAGGAGAAAAGAGGGAGAGAAAAAGAGGAAATTTGAAGGGTAGCAGAAGGAATAAAGGGAAGAAGGGGAAAGAAGATAAAATGAGAAAACAGAAAGAGTAGAAAAGAAAAAGAAAAGGAAAATGAAATATATGACTATAGTAAACATTGTGTCATGTTCAGAAATGTGACATCCAAGTGATGACACAGAAGATGGTAAAGTATGAAGTTTTGGGATCTGGTCCTTCCATCACCACTACTATACTAATGAAATTAATGCTTCTGGAACTTCAGAGTCCACTCAACCATTTCCAGCATTGAGGAAGAAATTTCATAGTGAGAAGACAGACTAAAGATTTTAGTACTTTTTCCAAGTAGCTACCATTTACCACCTACCAACAGATACAGTAGAAGTTCACTTTGAAGTGAGACTTGCTCATAAGACTGAGGGTAAAGATAGAATTTCTGAAAAATAAAAGACAAGTATGTTTTTTCAGTCCAGTGAGTTTCTGAGGTGCACATTATACATAACCATACTGGACTGAGGCATCTTCCCAAAGAAAAGCTGACAAAGAAATTTAAAGAAACATGGCATTATTTTAACTTCAAATCAAGCCTACAACCAAAGACTTTCTACATTGCTGACTATTCTGGTGATAACAGAAAAGTGAATTCAGTGACTACATTCAGGAAAGCCAACAATGTCATATGGACAATAGTATCTCCTAAGAAGAACAAAGAATCCTCCAGAGCTAGGGAAATTTTTTTAACAAAATACAGTATTCAGTATGGTCACTTCTCCACCCAAATTTCAGAATATGCAATGAAACTGAAATGTGTTTCTTTCATGGGAACAAAACAAAATGGAAGATGGCTATAATGAAGACATGCACACATTGGACTTACTACAATAAAAGTAACTTTCCTATTTGGGGACGGTATCTTTTTATAATTTCTTATTATACTTATACAAAGGAAATGATGTTTAACAAGTATTGTGCATCTTCAAAGAAAGCTACAGAGAACAGGGAATTTGTTTTTGGAGTTGTAAAACAATTTTGCAATAAACAAAATAGCCTCATCACATAATGAAGGATTTGTTTATGAGTAATACATTTTTTGGGCCAGTCCTTGGCCTTTAACTCAGGGTGTGAGCACTGTCCTTGGGCTTTTTCCTCAAGGTTAGCATTCTACCACTTGAGCCATAGCACCAATTTCGATTTTTTTCTTTGTGGTACTGAGGAATCTAACCCTGGTCTTCAATCATGCTAGCCAACACTTTACAAAACCAAATGAATAACAAACTCTTTATATTACAGAGATAGAATTTTAAAAGATATATAATGAATAATTGTTGTCCTTAATGTACTATGTTGTCTCTCATCTCCTTTGCTATCCCTTGGTTATCTCATATTGGTATAGTATCTCACTTTGTTATCTGATATATTGAAGTTATTTGTATTTGGATATTTGAAATTTGATAGGGAAGGGGGGAAAACCAAGACGGGAGGGGGGTGGGGGGGGGGAGGGAAATGGGTACCAAGACATGTGAAAGGGTATCAATGTATGTGAATTAATGCACCTTCTATCTGGCAAATATCATGTAACCCTTTTACTAATTACAATAAAAAACAAAAAAGAAAAAAAAGCTACTACAACTACCACACATAATAATCATAAATTTAGACTAGTAGTTAATAAAGATGAATCTTCTAACTCTTCTGATTCAATGAACATAAAATTAAGTTCTAAACATGATGAAATCAGGTACCACCATACAATGATTTTCAGAAACATTTGTGGAAAAATGTAAGAAATAATTTAGTAAAATATAGAATCTTCAGAATTTATTATCAAGGTTTTTATTATAGGGATCTATATGCCTAGATTCTCATTTGAAGAAACCATCAAAAGTACATACTATACTTGCCTACAAATTCACTAATTATTGTAAATTTGAGAGAAATAATTTAAATTCTAACATAAATGACTTACTACATTAGTTAATTTAATTTAGACAAATACGTGGCAAAATACACAATTACTAAAACTATGTTTTACAATATTTATAAAAATAAGCATTCATTTGTTATCCAAATTATATGTATGTATGACTATAAATTTGCATCGATATCCCAAGAGAAATAAAATTTTAGTTATAAACATGTATGTTTTGTATATAAAAATAAGAGTATCTTCTTTACAAGAAGGAATAGGAGATACACTAGGTCTCCTTGGCACAGGTCGAAAATTTCTTAACAAGGACCAAGAAACACAACAAATCAAAGAAAGTTTAGATAAATCGGACTGCATTTAACTGCAGAGCTTCTTATGGCAAAGGACATAGCTAGTAAGCTGAATTGAAAGCTCACAGAGTGGGAGAAGATCTTCACTAACCATACAACAGACAAAGGTCTCATATCTAAAATATATCAACAGTTCAAAAAATTGAATCACTCCAAAACGACTTTCAAAGAAACAACCATTCATTAAAAGATAGGCCAAAGACTTAAAGAGAGACTTCTCTGAAGAAGAAATAAGAATGGCCTATAGACACATGAAGAAATGCTCTACATTTCTGGCCACAAAAGAAATGTGAATCAAAACAACTCTAAGATTCCACCTCACTCCAGATAGAATGGCCATGATCAAGAAATCTTATGACAGATACTGGCTGGGGATGTGGCCAGCAGGGATCAATACTACACTGTTGGTGGGACTATAAACTCCTTCAACCACTATGGACAGCAGTATGGCAGTTCCTCAAAAGACAAAGAGCTCCCCTATGACCCAGAAATCCCACTCCTTGGCATTTACCCAAGGGTTCAGAAACAAGGATATACTAAATCCATTAGTACAGTGATGCTCATTGCAGCACTATTTACCATAGCAATATATGGAACAAACCCAGATGCCCCAGATGTTGATAATTGGATCAACAAGATGTGGTATTTATACACAATGGAATTCTATGCTGCCATCAGAAAGAACATCGCCCCATTTGTAAGGAAATGGAAAGACTTGGAACAATCATATTAAGTGAAGTAAGCCAGACTCAAAGGAACATAGGCTCAATGGTTTCCCTCATTTGTCATCATTAGTATAAACCTTGGACTCTCCTAGCAGAGGATTACAATAGTGCAAAACCTAGTTACACAAGGCCAGGATGAGGCTAAATGAAAGGACCTCCAGGATATGGAAACAAGAACCCTAAAACATGCGATTGTTGATCTCGATGTATCGCGCGCACTTCTCGTCCAGCAAGAAAGAACGCACGACACAGAGGTTACAGCTAAAGCAGGATCCTTTATTCTTCTCTCTTCTTCTTCTTCTCTCTGAGGCCTCTCCTTTCCCTTCCTCCTCTCCTGAGGCTATATACAGGCAGTGGGCCAATCAACTCATGCCAGCTCACCCAGGCCCTCCAATCACGGCTTCACATGCTCCAGTCATGCACCCTTCATACATCCGGCCATGCAGAGACCAGGCTTCCGCTAACAATGGCAGCAATCCCCAAAATGGATGCCGGCCTTCATCTGGTCATGCGGCAGATATCCCTGAGTCACGCAGCCACCAGCACCGCAGGCGGCCCCACAGTGAAAGGGGGACACGCGCCTCCAGGTTCCACCACCGCACGGGAGGGGCCGGGCTCCCCACATCGATGTACTGTTATTTATCATTTCTTTTGTTGTCCCTTGGTTATTCTCATATTGTTACAGTATTTTACCTTGTTATCTGCTATATTTTATATATGTTTGTTTATTTGAAAAATGATAGGAAATGGGGGAAAACAAGTTGAAGGGAGAGGGGTGGTGGGAGGAAAATGGGGAAAAAACATGAGAAGGGGTAGCAGTGTTTGTGAAGTAATGCACATTCTATGGGCAAATATAACTGTAACCCTTTTATTAATTACAATAAAAAAGAAAAAAGAAAAATAAATTAAAAAGTGTCCAGTTAATGTAATACAAGGGATTTTATTGGCTCCAAGATAAAAATAAAAAGCATTATATTGGTTTTATGTTTAGAAAATAAATAGTTAACATTATTTTCAAAACTGTAGTGGCACACTAGGTTACACAACACATATTTTCCTGCTGACAAATATTCATTTCTCTGGGCAAAATAGCAAAAAATAATTAATTGATTGCCTTCAGGATGATGCTGGAGGAAACTAATCCTACCTAGGAAAACACATGGGATGAGATTTACAATCACATTGCGTTCCCCTGAATACTTATCTACTGGAAGAATCCAAAAGAAGTACATAAATGTAAACTTAGATTTACTTCTGTGAAGAGTTGAAAAATAATTTAGAGCTTTATCTGTTGCTGGAAGTTATTTTTCCCACCCATCCCAATCACCTTGTTTTTGTCTTACCTTCCCTTTTTCAAATAAACAAAGAAGCATACAAACAATATACAAGGTATCACATTCAAATACAGTTACAACATGAGATAAACCATTTGGGAAGTTTGGTAGAAAGTTTTCAGTTTGAATTTCATTGAAGAGTTTGAAGTAAATTAGTGTGAGTTGTGCTTTGAAGGCCTTATAGAATTTAACTGTGAATCCATCATGTCCTGAGCTTTTCTTGGTGGGAGGTCTTTGATAACAATTTCTATTTCATTACTTGAAATGGGTCTGTTTAGTTGGTCTACATCTTCTTGGTTTAATTTGCATATATCAATATTTGCTAGAATTTCATCCATTTCTTCCAGATTCTTAAGTTGTTTGGCATAAAGTTTTGAGAAACATTTCCTTATGATGTTCTGTAATCTTGATAGTTTGTGTGGTGATATTTACATTCTCATCTTTGATTTTGTGTGGCTGATTGCTTTTTGTAAGGTTTTCTAAGGGTCTGTCAATTTTATTAGTATTTTTTCAAAGAACCAACTCTTTGTTGATTCTTTCTTTGGCAGTTTTTGGCGGCAAATGTTTTTTTTAAATTTGTTAAGAAATGAATGACAAGTAAAAGAGGAAAAGTAAAAGTAGAGAAAATTCTTGCATAGAAAACAGGTAAACTGCTGAACTATGCCTGTGACCAGTAAAACAGGTTGCAAGAAAGAAACTATTGATGGTATTGTTGGTAAAGGCATTTCAAAGTAATTCATGTATATCTGAGGATTAAAGAGAGAGTATCATAAATGGATGGCAATTAAAATTGCAGTTAAAGATATATTGAATAAGAGTAAAAAGACAAAGAAAAATAGACAAAGTAACAGAGAGATTTGTGCAAGTGTGCATATTTTAGTGTGTCATGTCCCTCTTAAATTAAAGAAAAATGAAGAATTAAGACTAGTAATGGATGGATATTAGCTAATGTGACCTAAAAAATGAGAACACACATATGATTATTCAATAATCAGAGAATGTTCATGGAACATACACTTATAAAACTTATTCCAAATCATCCATTCAAGGATTTTAGGACTTGAAGCAGACTGTATACTCTAAGCACAACAGGATTCAATTAGAATTGATACGTGGAGTCACAGTGAAAGTCCTAAACAGCCAGAATATTAACAACCTACGACTAAGTAACTCATATCTGAATTAAAATCCACAGAAGAGAATGAGGATTGTGGAGTAGGAAGGTGAATGAGGGTAGTTGGTGATTTGGAATGTCTGTGCTTGTGGAAATGAATGTATAATTTATGGGTATGATAATGAAAATATTCATTAATATTTGTGGAAGTTGGCCAAAGTAGTGCTCAAAAGCAAATGTAAAGAGTTAAGTGCTTATTTTAATAAGTAAGAAGGTCTTTAAAATCGATAAAATTAGAAGACATAAATGAATGGAGTCAAAATGTGATTATAGATTGTCAAAGGCAATATGGAGATAGCCATTTCATGCAAATTAACCTATAAATTCAATTATGCACCAATTAAAACCTATATACCTGTATTTTTAATAGAAAGATTATGAAATCCAAAAGGAATTCTAATTTATCTAGAATTAGATAAATGTCCTTGAAAATGAACACAGAGCATGTATTCTGCCCACTTCCATGTCTTATTATACAATTACAATAAGAAACAATTCGTAAATAAAAACATTTTAAAAAGAGACACAGTTATAATATTCACTGTGTATCTACTGAAATGAAACTAGGAAAATTGAAGGGAAAGGTGGACTTTGGTAGTGTTGGGGAGGACATTGAAAAAGGTGACATTGATAAAGATGGATTGTACTCATAAAGTGACATGTTGAATTGAAAGCAGTTTGTCCAAAACAGTCAAAAATAATAAAAATACAATTAAAAATGACAGTCTAAAAATAGAACTATAAATAGTCATTTTATAAACATCCGAAAGGCAAAGGTAAGAGGCATAGAATAATTTATTTTTATCAAATGACATTTAATGAAACAATTTGACATCATTTTTTTGGTGTCTGACAGCTAAAAGTATACATATAAGAACATTTATTCTTTTAAAAAAGTATTGAAATTAAAATATTCATTGGCCTAGCTTGTTGCTTCACATTTATAAGATCAGGTAGATGGCTATTTGAGGCCAGACCACATAGAAAGCTGAGCATCATGGAAGATGTCTGTCATCTTTGCTATACTGCAAAGGTATAAAGCATAAATAGGAAAATCTTAGTTCTGGCTAATCTGGAAAAATGTGTACATCTAGTTAAAAAATAAGCAGTAGAAAAGAAAAGATTATAATAAGCTAGATTTAGCTAAAACTAAAAGCTTTAATTATATTCTCAAAAAAAGGAAAATACTAAAGAAAGCTATAGAGTGAAAAAAATGTTGATAGTGCAAATTTCTGGTAGAAAAAATGTACAAATTGTATAATTTAAAACATAAAATAAAAATAGTTTTGATGAAAAATTTAGTATAAACTTTAAAATAGGATATATGTTTATATGATACTTAATTAGATGCACAAAATCTGCAAAATCATTAATACAGAGGAAATACATGTTCACATTATAAACAATTTTAAATTTGGTTATTTTAAATGTTTAGAACATGGAGCAATTGGAATCTTAATGAGACCACTTTAGAGACATGTAAACTAAAACCATAAAGTTAAATATGACTCTATTCCTAAGTGTTTATCAAATATAAGTGAAAATATTTTATTCAAAAATTACTTGTAAACAACATTGATAACAACTTTAATTGTGGCAATTAGCTGCATATAAACTAAGTGATAATCTGTCCATCAAATGAATAACTGTGCATTGTTGCTCAGGAATATACACATTGAACACACTCTGTTTACTATATGGGCTACATTGTTATTTATGTAAGAATTTAACATAAGTATAATGGAACTTTGGTGATAGAAATTCTAAAATTTATTGTCACTTTATAAAAGGACCTTGTCTTACAAAAAGACATAAACATTATTTTTAGGTTGATGAAATTACAGTTACACATTTGTCAGCACCCATATAATTATAATTACGTATGTGCGTATTAAATATGCAAAAGGCACTTGAATGAAAAATTAAAAACTAAAAAATACCCTAAAATAAAGATTATAAAACTGGTAATGAGTATGAAAAGATATTTTGCAACATATCCATTGAAATGCATTGGTAATAAAGATAAAGTTGTATGAAAATGTTTTTAGGTAACTGGGGAAATCATGAGTTCTGTTAGTTTATGCAGATTCTTCTGTAGAAGGTTTATCTCCTATTATAAATTTTTTTCAATTTTTCCCACAACAACATTTTTAACATCCTATGTAAACAGACTTCCACCAGATTCTCATTGATTCTACGTTGCTGAAGTATATATTTTCTGAAGAACATGCCAAAACACTAATATTTTCTAATTTCAAAACATCCAAATTTGGAAAACATTCTTTCATGCATCTTCCATTTCCTGAAGTTGTATCTGCACCGCACAGTGGATAAAGTTGAAGTCTGAGTTTCAAACCCTCCAGGCTTCCTAAATTCATATTACCACAGCAACTCTTTTTATCTGCTTTCTATTGGACTTTCTCAAGAGATTTTGCTTGAGAAATAAAGTCTGCTGTCAAAACAAAAGCTCTCTGGCTCTGTACAGAAAACACATTATTAGTTGCCTTTGGCACTGGTGGAAACAAGGGAGTAGAAATGGCAAATGGAAGCATGCTCATTGGTCAGTATTGCTGCCCTAATTTGGGGATCTTAAATAACCAGGTACATTTTGAATTCATAAAACTGTGCAAGGCAGCACACCCAGCAGGCAGTATGTTCACAATTTCTTCTAATGCAGTAGGCTCTGCCCCTCAGCTCAGATTGGTTGAGCTCAGGTTTTCAATCTGTTCACAACTGACTAGTTTGAATAGGATAAGATGTATTTCCCTAACGAGACTCTTAAAAGATTTTGAAATATGATTAATAACACACAAATAATCTCATTTCTTGAACAATCTGAGGTCTGCCTTCTGAGGTCTGTCTTAATTCCATCTTGAATAAAGCAGTTTAGGCAAAAAATGTCACATTTCAAAAATTCTTCTGTATTCCACAGCAGTGGTCTCCTTTCCTTCTTGTACTTTCTGATATTGTCTTAGCGGCATAATCATAAAAAACCAAGCCATCAGGCCAAAACAGAAACTTTTTAAGTTAACCTCTTTGATAGAAAAGACAATTTTCTTGGGATGGGAGTTTGGCCTAGTGGTGGAGTGCTTGCCTAGCATTCACGAAGACCCGGGTTCGATTCATCGGAACCACATAGAAAAAAAGCCGGAAGTGGTGCTGAGGCTCAAGTGGTAGAGTTCTAGCCTTGAGAAAGTCCAAGGACAGTGCACAGGCCCAGAGTTCAAGCCCAGGATTGTCGAAAAAACAAAAAAGAGTTTTCTCACAAAGACAATACAATGTAGGGTCTATAACTAAACATGTGGTACTCTCACAACCAGGAAACAGCCCCGGGACACAAGCCCTAAAACACATGTCTATTAATGTGATTGTAATTGTGCAGTTTATGAGTATGAGGTGTCAAAGTCTCACAATATTCTTTTACTTTGAATATTCATCTCATACAATTATAAGATTGTTTTTTGGTTTTGCTATTTGATTTTGCTTCACACTTTTTAAACTTTCTACTTAAAGTAAGCAATTAAAAAAATCTAAGTTGACAGTGTTTATCTGTATGTGTGTATGTCCGTATGTTTGTATAACCATGCTTATCTCATTGTATGTGTGCCTTAACTTTAAATTAAATTTTGATATTAAGGGTTAGTAGTATTGCATTCTATTATTGTTGTCTTAATCTAGATTGCTTGAATTTTTTCCTTTGTCTTCTATTTTATAATTCACTTTTATTCCACTTTTAGAATTACATTTTATTTACCCATTGTATTTATTCCTTTTATTCCCTACCCATTGTTTTTTTAAAGAGAATATTAGAAGCAAATACAGTAATTCTTAACATTCCATATTTATTAAAAGTTGAAATTAGATGGGCTCCCCTGGTTTACAGATATCGTTCTAGCTAGTCAGGAAGATGTGATATGAGGATCACCGTTCAAAGCCAGCCCAGGTACAAATGTTCATGACTCTCCTATCTCCAATTAAGTACCCACAAATCTGAAAGTAGAATAGTGGCTTAAGGATTAGAGTGCTAGCCTTGAGCAAAAGCTCATGAAAAAGAGTTCAGGCTCTGAGTTCAAGCTCCAGATTCAGCATACAAAAAAAGTTAAAATTAAAATATTTTAAGCCAATTGCAAACTCTAGGACAATTTAAAAAATGTGTTAATCCTTCTCTACTGAACTTTATGATGGTGCTATTATATGTATCATATGCTTCCCACTTCTCAAGAAACATTAAATTTTTAATGTGAAGTACCATATAGAAAGTACATAAAATTAATTTTATTCAAAGAAAACTGTTAACATTGTTACTTTTTCTTTATTCTTGAAACTCCAAGTTTCCTATGGTACTTCTTTTATGCCAAAGCAGTTTTTTTTCTGATTCTTTTAGCATAAGTTCACCAAAAGAAATGTTGCATTATGCACATGGAAAATTTTCCAAAACAGACCACATCTTAGGCCGTAAAACAAACATGGACAAATTCAGAAACACTGAAATTATTCCCTGCACTCTCTCAGACCACAAAGGCATCAAATTGGAACTGAACACACATCTCCACCAACGAAAACCCTGTAACTCATGGAGACTGAACAACACATTGTTGAATCACCAATGAGTCATCGAAGAGATCAGAACAGAAATCCAACAGTTTATGAAACATGACAATAAGGAGGACACAAAATACCAACTCCTTTGGGACACAGCAAAGGCAGTACTCAGAGGAAAATTTATAGCACTGAGTGCCTACAACAAGTTGGAAAAATTGCAAACGAACAAGTTAATGTCTCACCTTAAGCTACTGGAAAAAGAGCAACAAACCAACCCTAATACCAGTAGAAGGAAGCAAATTATTAAAATCAAAGCAGAATTAAATGATTTGGAATGCAAAAAAACTATAGAAAGAATCAACAAAACAAGGAGTGGGTTCTTTGAAAGAATTAACAAAATTGACAAACCCTTAGCAAATCTTACCAAAAAAAGAAGAGGGCATATCGAAATAAACAAAATCACAGAAGAAAATGGTAAAATCACGACAGAAATTACCAAGATCCAGAGTATCATGAGGAAATACTTTTCAAACCTTTACGCCAAAAAATTTTGAGAATCTAGAAGAAAAGGATGAATTCCTGGCCAATATTAACATACAAACACTGAACCAAGAAGAAGTAAGCCAACTCAACAGGCCTATTTCAAGCTCTAAAATAGAAATGGCAATAAGAGAACTTCCACCTAAGAAAAGCCCTAGGCCAGATGGATTCATAGCTGAATTCTATAAGGTCTTCAAAGCAGAGCTCACACCAATATTCCTCAACCTCTTCAACAAAATTGAAAATGAAGGTTCTTTACCAAACTCATTCTATGAAGCCAGTATAACCCTTATCCCCAAACCAGATGGAGATTCATCAAAGAAAAAGAACTATAGACCTATTTCTTTGATGAACATCTACGCAAAACTTCTCAACAAAATACTGGCCAACCGTCTACAACAACTTATCAAAAAATTATTCACTATGATCAAACAGGATTCATCACAAGGAGGCAAAGCTGGTTCAACATAAGCAAATCAATTAACATAATTCAACACATCAACAGAAGCAAGGACAAAAATCACATGATTGTCTCAATAGATGCAGAAAAGGCATTTGACAAGATCCAGCACCCCTTTATGTTAAAAGCTCTGGAGAAACTAGGAATCCATGGAAAATTCCTCAATATACTAAAGGCTGTGTATGACAAACCCACTGCTAGTATTGTACTTAATGGTGAAAAGCTAAAGCCATTCCCTCTAAAATCAGGAATGAGACAAGAATGCCCACTCTCTCCACTCCTCTTTAACATAGTATTAGAATTCCTAGCCAGTGCAATAAGGCAAAAAGCAAGCATAAAAGGGATCGAAATAGGGAAAGAGGAAGTAAAACTTTCCCTCTTTGCAGATGACATGATCCTGTATTTAAAGAATCCTATAGACTCTACTCCCAAGCTCCTTGAGCTGATTCATAACTTTGGATGGGTAGCAGGCTATAAAATTAACCCTCAAAAATCAACTGCCTTCCTCTACGCCAACAGTGAGAGGAATGAGGCAACAATCAGGAAAGCAACTCCTTTTGCAATAGCCTCAAAGAAAATAAAGTACCTAGGAATTAGCTTAACAAAGAAAGTAAAGTACCTTTTTGATGAAAACTTTAAAACCCTAAAAAAGGAAATTAAAGCAGAACTAAGGAAATGGAAAAACCTCTCATGCTCCTGGATTGGAAGAATCAACATTGTGAAAATGACAATCTTGCCAAGGGCTATCTACAAATTCAACGCAATACCCATCAATATCCCAATGGCATTCTTTAAAGAATGCAATCCACAATTTCATATGGAACAATAAAAGACCCCGTATAGCAAAAACACTTCTTAGCAGAAAAAACAGTGCAGGAGGAATTTCAATTCCAAACTTTAGATTCTATTACAGAGCTACAATTATCAAAACAGCTTGGTACTGGCCAAGAACAGTCCTGAAGACCAATGGAATAGAACTGAAGACCCAGATATTAAACCACAGACCTATAGCCACCTAATTTTTGACAAGGGAGCCAAAAAAATAGAATGGAAGAAAGACAGCCTCTTCAACAAGTTGTGCTGGCAGAACTGGCTAAGCACCTGCAGAAAACTAAAGTTGGATCCTTCTTTGTCACCCTACACTAGAATTAACTCCAAATGGATCAAAGACCTGGAGATAAAAGCTGACACCCTGAAAACTTTACAAGAAGGAACAGGAGATACACTAGGCGTCCTTAGCACAGGTAGAAACTTTCTTAATAAGGACCAAGAATCACAGCAAATAAGAGAAAGGCTGGATAAGTGGGACTGCATTAAACTGCAGAGCTTTTGTATGGCAAAGGACCTAGCTACCAAATTAATTAGGAAGCTTACAGAGTGGGAGAAAATCTTCACCAACCATACAACAGACAAAGGCCTCATATCTAAAATATATCAACAACTCAAAAAATTGAATCACTCCAAAACTTATCTCCAAAGTAACAACCATCCCATTAAAAGATGGGCCAAAGACTTAAAGAGAGTCTTCTCTGAAGAAGAAACAAGAATGGCCTATAGACACATGAAGAAATGCTCAACATCTCTGGTCATAAAAGAAATGCAAATCCAAACAACTCTAAGATTCCACCTCACTCCAGTTAGAATGGCCAGAATCAGGAAAACTAATAACAACAGATGCTGGAGGGGATGTGGCCAGGAGGGATCGCTACTACACTGTTGGTGGGAGTGCAAACTCGTTCAGCCACTATGGAAAGCAGTATGGCAGTTCCTCAAAAGACTGAACATAGAGCTAGCCTATGACCCAGCAATTCCACTACTTGGCATTTACCCAACCATCCAGAAACTAGGGCATACTAAATGCACTAACACAACAATGTTCATTGCAGCCTTATTCACCATAGCAAAAATATGGAACCAACCTAGATGTCCCTCAGTTGATGAGTGGATCAAGAAGTTGTGGTATTTGTACACAATGGAATTCTATGCTCCTGTCAGAAAAAATGACATCTCCCCATTTGTTAGGAAATGGATAGTCTTAGAAAAAAATCATATTAAGTGAAGTAAGCCAGACTCAAAGGAACTTAGGCTCAGTCGTTTACCTCATTTGTCATAATCAGTAGAAACTTTGGGCTCTACTAGCAGAGATCTGCAATAGAGCAAAACCTTGATACATAAGGCCATATAGTATGAAGCTAATTGAAAAGATCTCCAGGATATAGAAACAAAAGCCATATAATGAATGATTGTTTTCCTTTATGTACTATGTTATCTCTCATCTCTTTTGCTGTCCCTTGGTTATTTCATATTGTTACAGTATCTCACTTTGTTATCTGATATATTGGATTTATTTGTATTTGGTTGTTTGAAACTGGTAGGGAAGGGGGGGAACCAAGATGAGGGGGGTGGAATGGAGGGTAATAGGGACCAAGACATGTGAAAGGGTATCAATATATGTGAATTAATGCACCTTCTATCTGGCAAATACCATGTAACCCTTTTATAAATTACAATAAAAATATAGAGAAAAAGAAATGTTGCTTTATTTTCTCTTAACGTTTTCTTATTAAGTTATTTTTAAGTTATGTGATAAAATATCTGTTATTAATATAATCAAATCTGTTCTTATAATATACATGTAGTATATTAAATCTTTTATGATTTCAAAATTTTCTCATTACATTTTTAAGTTGAATCTGTTATACTTATAGTTGTCTGAATATGCTTTATTTAGGTTGACTGACCTTAAATTTATACATTGATTGTATTTTATTGACAAGTTTGGGGTTTCCAGTGATCACTCAAATATTTTTCAGCACTAATGTCTAAGTCTTCTTTCCGGAAAAAGCAATGGAACAACAATTTAATTCTATAACATTCACAACTTTTTGCAATTTTATTGATATATGTTTGAATCTATGTTTAGATGGCTTAGCAGTTTGTCTTCAAGATCACTGAATTCTTCCTCTGTCATCTCCATTCCAATATTGAATTCAACAAGTGATATTTTTTAAATTCAGACATTGACTGTTTGAGCTCAAGCATTTTAATATTGGAATTTGTACAGTTTTACCACAAAAAGTGAAATTTCCATAGAAGTCCATAGAAGTCATTTTTTCCATAGTTTAGAAAATAACTACTTACAATACTCATTAATTTTGGCCATTGGTTATTCTGATGATTGTTGGTTGATGCAGAAATTGTTTACATTTTCACTATTAAGTGAATATAATGAAACCATGTCTCTGATCTGAAACATTCCAAAAACCATAGTTTCTACATTCTGGATTCTCTCTTACAATCAATGAAATATCTGGAAGATTTTGTTTGTTTGTTCCTTTTAGCCAGAATAGATTCATTTTGCACTTTCTTCCTCATTTTATATGTGAAATATTTCTAATCTCAGTTTGTTTGTCAGACAGTTTGCTTTGATTTGGCATGCAGCAGTGAAGTGTTAGTCTGAGTCACAGGTAAAAGTTTGTATTTCCATTCAGAGTGTTTTCTATGGTCTCTGGAGATACCTGTGCAGCTTAGAGATAAGCCTATGTGGGTTTATGCACCGAATTCAAAGATTCTATTGTCTATTTTCTTTTTCTGATGAATTCCCCACACTCCTCGTCCTAAAAAGTGGCAGAAGCCCCCTTTTCACTTGTTCTTCTCAGGAAATTGGTTTTTCTATTAGAGTTTTATATGCTCAAAATAATAATTTGCCAAGCAACAACATGCTTAAGGTATTGCTCCAGATGACACCACCTAAAAAGGAAATTGAGCCATCTGCTCTTTAAAGTTTGATAATCCTTCACAACTTCTTTGGGATATTCTGGAGACTTCAGGTGAATTTTAGTTGTTAATCAGCAAAAATAAATACAAGAATTACTACTACAATAAATATGAACATTTAGTTTGTTAATTAGTATAATACTAAAGACAAAAATTGTTACAAAACTGTACTAGGTTTTAGACAAAATGAAACCTTACAAAATTTTTTAAAGCAAATGGCTTGGGTTACTGATCAAAATAAATAAGATATGTATAAGATAAGTATGTCATCTGGTTTAGATTTCTTACAAATGAATAAAAATAAAAAAGTTAAATATAATTAAGCAGAAATCATAATTTTAGTAAAACTGCTATGATTATCATTTATCATAAGTGGTAAAAAGCATATATTCAAAATCTGTGTTAAATTCATTTTATATTTGCAAATAATTGCTTTTGTTGAACAGATTTTTCAAAAGCAAGACTTTTGTAAATATACTAGTTAATAAGAAATTTTGACTTAAATGTAGTTCAAAAGCGCTATTCTTGAACTTCTTGTCATGTTCCTGGCAAAGAATATATTGTGCTTTTCCATGCAAACTGCTTTTATTTTTTCTTATAATCTCAGTATCTGGAGATTTGTAAAATCTTTGGTATAATGACTTAACTATGCATACATTTTAGTTGATGGTCATAGCAGAAAATTATTTAATGAAATTAGTTGTCTTATGAAAATCATGATAGCATTGTGGAAGGAGAAATAACTTCTGTTTTTGAATTAGACTGGAATAAGACCTAGCAAGAGACATTAGTTTTACTATGAGGGGCTACAAGAAAAATGTGGAGAGGTTTTATTATATTTATGTCTGAATTCAAAGACTAATAGGCAGTCATATGCACAAAGAGAAATATTCATATTGGTTTACTGTTATGAAATTTGCCTTATGCAGTAATGTATTAAATGGAGTGTGGTGAGAGTACACAGAGCAGAGAATGGGAAAAGCAGATAAAGAGAGTGGAGAGAAAGAGAACTGAAGGAAAACCATTGTAATTACTATTAATTGGTTTACAAAAATTGTTGATATATTGAATGCACTCTAGACTTTTCTTTCAATATTTTAAAATTTTTCAAGGGACACTCTCAGGAAAAGATAAAATCAGATTGCTAAATATCATAAGTTGCATACTGGCCATTCTCAGTTTCCTGTTCTTCAAATGTAATTTGCATATCTCCTTTAAATAGAGGTAATCATACCAGGAATTATCAGTTGGGGATAAATAATAGAGATTTGATTATCAAATTTCAATTTCCTTGATTTAAAACTGCAAAATAAGACTAAAACATATTTCTCTTCCCTCTAGTATTTAATTATCTGAAAGCACAGAAACATACCCTCCTGAAAGTATTTTATTATAAAACACATATCAGTAATGTGTGCTTTCAAATTACAAATCTCTTTTCTAATCTTGTTTTCCTAATGGAATTAATTTAAGTCAGATAGAACCCTAATGTAGTGATGTGCCTATAGTCCCACAAAATGATTGAGGAGGAGAGATTCATTACTTCTCCAGCAGATCTCCTTTTAATCTTGGTACTGTAGACAGAGTAATTTTTTTCTCTGACCACACTGATGAAGGTACTGAATCAACTTTCTGTAAGATGAGAAGTCTTTGAAAATAAGTTTTTATCATAGTCTTCTTTCTCTTTAACTTTGTGAGTGTTCTGCTTTTAATACCACCCTTAATTTTAACAAGTCCTTGTTTTACCCAGTTTTATCAAGCATATATTACATGTACATGTTGCAACTACCCAAAGGAAAATATTTGTAAAAAAAATCTTTGATGTATTTTTTTCATTGGTATGCTGATAGTTTCAAGATTTTACTTTGGTCATTAGTTTTCATAAATAGAATGAGCATATAATTCTATTAGTAAGAATTCTCTAAGTTTAAACTTCAATGAATTTGTGTATGAGCTTTTCCTTGTAGGATTACACTTTCATAATGGTCTAGAAACTGGGTTGTTTAAAAATAATCCATATGGCAAAATCAGTGACCGTGGAGGAAGTTAATAGTTGCATATATTTTGTAGAATGGATGCAGAGAAAGTCAGCTGCAACCCTCAATTTAAACTGTTTATGTCTCCCAAAATGTTTCTTCATATTTATCTAGCAATTTAATTTCTTAAAATGTCTATTGTTTTACAAATTTAAATCTTTTATTGTTTTATTCTATTGTGAATTGGTTGCTTGATCAAAAGAGTCCTATACTACGAGATTCTTTCTTAAATTGAAGATGAATGTGTGAAATTTCAGATGTGAACTCCATAAAGTGTGACATGAAGAATGCATGTGCCCTCTCCCCAGAGGCTTCTTTGCTGGACTCGAGTCTATTCTTGCCATGGGACACACTTTATCACCACAGATGTACACAAAATTACAAAAAGCAAATTCATATTCACTGAGAAGAGTATAAAAGAAGAAAATGCTTTAACTGATCTCACAAAAGATTAAAGGCACTTAAGACATAAAAAAGCAGTATTTCCAATAAATGGTACTGGGACAACTGTACAAATATGAAGAAAAAATAATCCAAACAAAACCCTTATACCCATGACATGAGAAAGGGTATCAATAGTTGTGAAGTAATGTACCTTCTACCTGGTGAATATTAATTCCAATAAAAATATATGAAAAAAACCCTTATACCTTTCAAAAATACTAACTCAAAATGAGTCATTTCACAAATGTGAAACACAAACAGTAAAACTCCTCCAATATAATATAAAAATATCCATAACTTTGGCTAAAAGACCAAACATATCATCCATGAAGGGACTATTTTATAACTTCACTAAGTTTACTTAAATCTACTTGAAAAAACCCAATCAAAACAATGAAATTCGATCCACAAAATGAATAATAATATTTACAAAGAATATATCCTATAGAGTTCTCTTTTTCAAAATTAAACAAATAATCATTATATCCACTGGTATGAGAGCACATAAGCAGAACTAAAGATCTTACCATGTACATTATTTAAATTTATCCAAAATTCATCAAATGATGCACTCAAATGTTTTTGGTTGATGAATAGATAAACTGTCACATGAAGATAAGGAACATTTCGTGACAAAGAAATGAGCAAAGCTATGACTGAAATGGTAAAAAAAATATATTTAGGGCCATGAGTTTGGTCTATTGGTATTGTGCCTTGCCTGGCAAGGATAAAGACCTGGTTTTGATTCCTCAGTTACCAGATATATAGAAAAAGCCAGAGAGAGTGCTGTTGCTCAACTGGTAGAGCTCTAGCCTTGAGAAAGCCCAAGCACAGTCCTCAGGCCCCAAGCTTAAGTCCCAGGATTGGCCAAAATAATAATTTATATGTAATACAAAACTAAATAATAGAGGCCACTAGAGTGAATTATATATTATATATATAATATATAAAATAGATGTGTACACAGTAAAAACAGTGTTTGGCTAGTAGGGTTAGGAAGGAGGGAGGGATCAACAGGGGGATTTAGGCAGAAAATGGTCTGCATAATACTGTATGGGTGGGTTGATGACCTTCATTGCTTGTCCGAGCCCATTCACACCAAGGTTAATGCTATAGGTAAAGTATTCTTGTTGGGTGATTAAGATGCCAGACCTGTGGGGGGAAACAGAACAGGTGGAATATGCAAGCCTGTATCTGAAATGTATACCCATTTATATTCCCACTTCTAGTGACTAAGGGTTTCACTTACTACATCTGCATCTGCATCAGTATTTGTTATCATCATATGTGTGATTATAATTGTGGCCTTTCTAATCTGTTATTCTGTCACATATTTTTATCCACAAGTCAAGGCCTAGCTTTCTTAATGATACATAGTTATAAAAATGAGACAGCATATCAGAAAGAATGACATCGCCCCATTTGTTAGGAAATGGAAAGACTTAGAAAAAATCATATTAAGTGAAGTAAGCCAGACTCAAAGGAACTTAGGCTCAATGGTTTCCCTCATTCGTCATAATCAGTAGAAACCTTGGGCTCTACTAGCAGAGATTTGCAATAGAGCAAAATCTTGATACATAAGGACATATAATGTGAAGCTAATTGAAAGGACCTCCAGGATAGTGAAACAAAAGCCATATAATGAATGATTGTTGTCCTTAATGTACTATGTTGTCTCTCATCTCCTTTGCTGTCCCTTGGTTATCTCATATTGGTATAGTATCTCACTTTGTTATCTGATATATTGAATTTATTTGTATTTGGATATTTGAAATTTGATAGGGAAGGGGGGAAAACCAACACGGGTGGGGGGTGTGGGGGGGGAGGGAAACGGGTACCAAGACATGTGAAAGGGTATCAATGTATGTGAATTAATGTACCTTCTATCTGGCAAATATCATGTAACCCTTTTACTAATTACAATAAAAAAAATGAGACAGCATATTCTGGAGAACCTTTCATTTACCCTCATCCTATATGGCCTTATGTATCCAGGTTTTGCACACTATGGAAAATTGTGTAATTGTTGTTCTCTTTTGTTGTCCTTTGGTTAATATCATATTGTTACAGTATTTGCCTTTGTTACTTGGAATATTGTACATATGTTTATTTGCTTATTTGAAATAGGAAAGGCGAGGGGAGAAAACAAAATAATTGGGAAGGGGTGGGGAGGAAGGAAATGGGGACAATGGCAAATATAACTGCAACCCCTCTGTATATAACAATAAAAAAACAAATGAGATAATGTAAAGGTTACCATTTCTTCTCATTTAACATCTTAAAGAACAAAAAAAAGCCCGTTTAAAAACATAGAAAATAAAAGAAAGAAGCTGTAAATAAATTGAACAGCTAACTTGTCGATGTCTGGCTTATTATTTGGTTATTGCAGGAAAATAGAAGAGAATGGAAAAGGAATAGGCCAGAAAAGGAGTAGGTCAAACAGGCTAATAATGTTTATTAAGGAACAGCAAGCAGCACAGAACTTCCCATTGGATCAGAGGTTGTGTGCATGAGCTGGGATAGGACCTGGTGTCTTATGGAGTCTGAGAAAGGGGGCAGAAGTTAATGCAAAAGCCATTGGGCAAGGGAAACAGGGCCTCCTGGTTGGGCCCAGGATGATGTTTACCACTAGGCTTAGGTAAATTACCCTGCTGGAGTCACATAGTCTGTATTT